>NC_141151.1:146246793-146417621 GCF_053477565.2 Lygodium microphyllum | reverse complement strand
TAGCGCCTTTCTAATTGCCTTTCTTTCCTCTTTTAGGTTTGCTACCACTTCCTCTACTGGTCTTCCCTAAACTACCGTCCTAGTCAACAAGTCATATTCATTGATTAACTCCTGCACTAAGACTGGGAATTCTCCCAAGTCCAGTCGGTCCTCTCCTTGTCTGCCTCGTGATCCTGACATTTCTCCCACTTCCAGCTCCACAAGGTCGTTGATCAATTTGAGTAGCTCCGGCAGCGTCTAATCCTCTATGTTGTCACCTTTTGGATCTTCATGTCCTCTTAGGGTCCTATTGATGGGGCTCTCAAGCACCCAACTATGTTTTGGATCTTCTCCTAATAGGGGATTCCTTGATGTTATTATATCTCTTGATGAGTTCCTTGTTATTGAAAGCAGTTGTCAATCTTATTCACAAGTTGTGCTTCGTGCTTTCTAGGGCTCAGTGCAAAAACATGCTTTTTCTTTTCTTGTAGTGCACCTTTGGTGATGAAATCAAAGGTGAGGTCCCAATGCAGGCAATGCTCAATGCAACCTCCACTCTTTCCCTCACGTTCGTAGCCTGATATGGCTCTAAGCGTAGGTTTTGGCTGATCTAGGTCTTACTCGAAAATCTATGCTGCGTTCTCTATTCTGCTTTAGAGTTGGTTGGTTGGTTACCGAAAGTCATGTCAAGTTCTAAATTCGGTCTACTCAGTGTCTAGCTATTTGGGATGAATCCTTGGTTATCCTGTCTCGTCTCTGGCTTCTAAGGGCTAAATTGGGTTTCTAGGAGGGTCAGAGATGTGAAGAGGGTGGCAGGGCAGGTTTAAAAACCCTCTATTTTAAGTTCTGGTGAAGTGGTGCGATTCTGGGAATCAGACGGGTTGGTCCGATTTTCACACTAGGAAAAGTGGTCCGATTATCGCGGTTGATCCAATTTTCAGACTCAGATAGGGTGGTCAGATTTTACTTTGGTCCAATTTTCCTAGTCGAACAGGGGGGTTCGAGTACTGTGATGGGTCGAGTGGTCCGATAGTGGCACTAGGACCAATGGTCCGATTTTGGCACTGGAGCCAATTCTCACAGTGGTCCGATTCTGGGAATTGGATCGGATAGGGTGGTCTGATTCTCGCAGTCAAATAGTCTAACTCTACAAATCGGGTGGTTCTATTCGAACTGGTCTGATAGCGCAGATGACTACCCGCGGGTTGCGCGTGATGCCTCAAAACCCAACGCCTACTCCATGGAGTCATCCTTGCCTTCCAAATAAGTGTAAAACAATACAAGGAAATGCCAAGCAATACTTGGAATCACTGTGGCGCTCAAATCGATCGGCACTCCAAAGATCTCCCTACAATTCTCTCTTTTTTCTTTTTTGTCGTAAAAAGCGGGAATGGGAGGAGGAGAGATATTGGGATATATACCACCTTCTTATGAGTAGAGATTGTGTAGAGGCATGGAGGCAGATCAGAGAACCATGATCACCCACACCGATACATGACCCTGCAGTATGGCATGGATACGCACAGAGTTTATATCATGTACCCGCACAGCCGCTGATACCCACACCATGTACACCGAGACCGGGTATTTCATCATTTTTCACCACTAGTATGGTGAAACATGCTATCTCACGGTTACAGCATGGCCGCGCTCGAGACCAGTTTGATCTTCAGGCAGAGCATATTATATATGGCAGAGACACATTGGCTCCACTCATTGCTCACCTCTTCAACCGTGCATTGTCTGAGGGGTTCCCTGACTCGTGGACAGAGCACACCATTGTACCTATCCACAAGTCAGGGGATCTTATGGATCCTAACACATATAGGACCATCATGATTGGGCCAGTTTTGGCCAAACTTTATGGCACGGTGATGGAGGAGTTGCTCAGCACGCTGGCAGAGAGAGAGTGCATGCGCACACCTGGACAGGCAGGGTTCAGATGGGCATTTTCTACCATAGACCACATCTTCACTCTCTATTGTCTGATCGACCAGACATGAGTGAAGAAACAGAGATTGTATTATTGCTTTGTGGATTTTCGCAAAGCCTTTGACATGGTTTCGAGAGAGAGGCTTTTCAGACGTCTACTTGATCTGCGGGTGGATGATGACATGATGTGGGGTATTTATGCACTATATGAGCGGGTTACTGGCAGAGTCAGATGTCCGGGAGGTATATCAGATCCCCTTGTGAGCACCATTGGTGTGAAACAAGGATGCCTACTCTCACTGACTCTATTTGGGCTATACATTGATGAGATAGCAGAGTTTATTCAACAGCGAGCCGGTGGAGGTATAGATCTCAGTGGAGCCACAGTTCATATCTTACTATATGCAGATGACATTGTGTTGGTCTCAGATTCAGCTCAGGGATTATAGCAACATTTATTAGCATTGGATGATTTTTGCATACAGAGAGGCATGACAGTGAACCTTGGTAAAACCAAGGTTCTTATATTCCATACATCAGCTCAGATGCAGATAGAGTATTTTCATGGCAGCAAGAGGGAGTATTGAGGTCACTGGATCATATGTATATTTGGGAGTCACCTTTACAGCAGCTTCAGGGACTTTCTCGATGACACAGGCAGCTCGTGACCGCCTCACTAGAGGATACTCAGCATTAGCTCTTATGGAGCGACAATGTCATCAGGCACATTTCCAGGAGCCCCGCACCAAGTGGTGGCTCTTTGATACTCTAGTCACTCCAGCACTGATGTATGGAGCAGCTATATGGGGGCCAGGCCTTGCCGATTATGTATGGAAATCGATGGAGAGACCTCAGGTGATCATGATATCTAGATTGATTCGCAGCAAGGCCTCAGTCCCACATGACATTGTGCGAGCAAAGCTTGCCACACCACCCATGCTAGTCGAGGCATTATTTCAAACAGTCTGCTTTCTACACAGATTTCAGGATATGGACAGAGATCGCATTGCATACAGACCATATATGGCATCTCAGGAGATGGCTCGAGCGGGGGATACCACATCATGGTATGCACAGACTAGAGCTTGGTTTGACAGACATGGGCTGAACATTGATAGACTCCCACCTCTTCTATATGATACTCAGGCTCCCACTTACACCCTCTCTCTCTGAGAGAAACACAGTCATCAGACAGGAGATATGGCATATTTACATACAGAGGACATGGGTCAGCCCTGCACAGCCACTGCCATTGAAGATGGCACATTATTATACACAATTCTTGAGCATATCAGACCACGGATTCATAGAGATTCCGAGATATATGCAGATCTATATGCCACATCGATTGAGAATTATTATTGGACAGCTCAGGGTATCATCACATCAGCTTATGATTGAGAGTGGTAGAGCCAGTGGCATCCCACGGGAGGAGAGGATATGCCCCCTTTGCAGATCAGAGGTGGAGAGTGAGGAGCATTTTGTTCTCAGATGCCCGGTATAATCAGAGTTGAGATATAGATGCCTTGAGTAGCTCACTTCAGGGATGTATGACTGATATGGATCAGAGATCATTTGGCCGTTTTCTGGGAGAGGCATGGCACATCAGAGAGCAGAGCACATAGCGGGTCCCAGTCAGAGAGGGGCCCACCCAGACGACTATTACACAGTTCTTTCAGACATACAGAGTGAGAGCTACTGTACCAGCCTCCAGCCAGACCTCCGGGCTCACACTACAGCAGGCTGAGGACCAGCGTACCCGACGCCGCACGAGGATCCGTGGGTTTCGGACCCCACAGCCACACCGACAGGAGATCCGGAGGATTCTTGATCTACATCGATAGCAGATTGAGATCCGACGACACTCGACACATTGGATCTCAGATCTCCAGTTTGCTCTTTCTCCATCGCCGATGTACCACATCCTGCATCCAGGAGGAATCACTACTATTAGCAACTTTGACGACTGCTACTACATCCCAGGATAGTATATCTCCCTGCATCTGTTACATATACACATCGCACCACTTTATCATAGCCGACAGTTGTTCCCCTATCACAGCCGACATTTGTTCCCCTTTTGTAGCCATTATCTTGAGTACCAGAGCTACATACGCACATACACATACACGACACTTATCACACTCATAGTACCGTATTTTCAGTTTCCAGTTTTTAGCTTTTCATTCAGCACTTTTATTTTTGGATAGCTGGACCTCATCAGTTGTATCACAGTTTGTCTCATAGGCCAGTTTTGGTCTTTAGAAGACGTTAATATAACTTTCTTTCTTTCTTTCTTTCTCTCTCTCTCTCTATCCCTGGCTCTCAATCTCACTCTCTTCTCACAAGGAAAAATGTCAAATGTGGTCTTTCGTGGTTCCCTGGGCCTCTTATTGCCCCATCCCAGCCTGCTGTAACCTCAAAAGCTAATCCCTTACACTCTTCTAGCCAGAAATCTGAATCTATGCCCCTATTTTCCTGTTTTCAGTAGTAGCAGAACCCTTTCTATTTTTCTATCCTAATCTTAACCTAATGCAACAAAAATCAAAACCAGAGATGGAAATGGATGGTCCTACTCTAATATTCAACAACAAATCAAAATACTTACTTGCTCCAAGGATTAAAACCTCCTAAATCTCCTAACTATCTCGAGCACCGGTTCGGTTTGCAAACCCTACTTCTATGCTCCATTCGATGCGTGCAGTGCTCAAGCATCCATTCCGTCTATTCCAGCAACGGAACCAAAATGGAGGGGAGCTAGGGAGCTCTACCCAGAGACCTACGGACCGCTTATTGATCAAGCGTTTCAAACCGAGCGGCCATGGCTACTTCTCACATAACCGATGCGCAATGTCTACCTTACGGGTGTAGTGAGCATACCTTGATGCTTGATCAAGTTCCCTCCTCTCTCTTGCACTCCGGTAGCTCCATGATCCTTGCGGCAAGCTCAAGCAACCTCAAGCCCTCTCCGTTAAGATCCATCCTCTATAGCTGCGCGAGAGAAGAGAAGAGAAGGGAAGAAGAGAAGATGAAGAGAGAAGATGGTGTTGAGATATCGAGCTCCACTCGTGATATGCCAGGGTGACCGTTGTGCATTTATGTCACCGACGTGTTAGTTGCAGATGTGGTTGGTATACCGCCCATGAATAATAGCTACATGATAGCTATCCTTATCTACTCTAGTTCGTGGCTTGGTTAGTATGCCACCTTAGTTAGTTGAGTTTGGTTTGAGACCCATATATAGGGTTCTTCTATTTCTTTGTATGAGAGTTCTTTTGGCTTACACAACTAAGAAGAGGAAAACTGTTTTCAGCTTCCACCCTTGTGTGTATTCCCCCATTGTGCAAGCAAGAAAGCTACAAGTGAGACTCCTTCCTTCTCTCCCACAATCTTGACATGGTATCACAGCCTTGTTCGTGGTAAGGAGCTCAAGAAAGAAAGCCAAGCTCGCGGTGTTCTGGTAAGAGGAGCAGTGTTGCTTTCATTTTTTGTTTTGGGAGCAGATCTCTGCAGGTAGCACAGTCGGAAAGTGCAGGAGTGCATTGTCTCAGGTTGAGACGCCCTTCACGGTGAAGCAAGAGGGCAGTATATGCTGCGGGTGAGGGCTTTAGCCCTCGGCGACCTTGTTTTTTTGATTTGAGGCCATTTCGAGGCCTGTTTTGGAGGCGGAAGTTTTACGCACGCACTCAGGAAAAGGCCCAGTTTTATGCTGTGCAGCCACTGTTCTACAGTTTTGCAGATTTTTCCTTGTGAGGGTGAAGCTGTGGTTTTAGCAGTGACATAATTTTTTGCAGTCTTCTGTAATGGCATCTGATTCTCTTTCACAGATTGTCACTGAAAAGCTTGACAAGAACAACTTCCAAGCATGGAAGTTTAGAATGACGAATTTCCTTATGGGAAAAGGATATTGGGAATTTGTTGCAGGAAATGAAGAAGAACCAGTTCTTCCTGATGTTCCCAATCAACAGCAAATGCAGGCATTTAAAGCATGGCATGAGAGAGCCAGGAAAGTTATGTATTGGCTGTCTATCAGCATTTCAGACTCTATGATTGTGCATATTCAGGATGCAAGTACGCCAAAGGAGGCATGGGATACTTTGTAAAAAATGTATAGCACAAATACGCAAGCCAGGAAAATGCAGCTCAAGCAAGAGTTGCACAATGTGCAAAGAGAAAATATAAGCATCAACGACTACCACATGAAGGTGAAGAAGATTGCAGATGCACTTGCTTCCATTGGGTCACCAGTGGAAGATGATGATTTAGTTTCTGTGACCTTGAATGGTCTAGGAAAGGATTATGCACAGTTTCGGACATCCATTTCACTTCGTGAAAGATTTCCTGATTTTGAGGAGTTGATTGCTCTTCTAATTTCTGAGGAATAGAGAAATGGTGGTGCATCTTCTTCAGGAGGAACTTCAAAAGAAGCTATCTTCTACTCAAATGCTGGAAGAGGTAGAGGCAGAAGTAGAGGAGGCCGATTTGGAGGCCGTGGTAGAAATCAGAATATGCAGCAAACTCAAGAAAACCAGTCCTATGGAGGAGGACATGGTAACTCTAGAGGCAGGGGGAGCCAAAGAGGTCGTGGTGGATGGCAAAGAGGTCAAAATGCAAACAATAATGTTGAATGCTACTACTGTGGTAAAATGGGTCATATGGCTAAAGACTGCTATAAAAAGCAGAATGACATCATGAATGGAAAACTGCAACAAGGGAATTATGCATCTTCTAGCAGACAGGGTGATGACAGAAATGAGCATTTGTTCATGGTGCAGCACATGAACAATTCTGTGACAAGTGCAGAAGAAAGCAATGATGTATGGTATGTTGACTCAAGTGCATCAAACCACATGACAGGTCATGCAGAATGGATGGAGGATGCAAGGAAAATGGAAAAACCAGGATTTGTGGAGACTGATGATGATACTGCACATCCTATTGTGCAAATTGGAAAAATTCCCTTGTCTATGCAAGATGGGAAAAAGAAATACCTGTCCAATGTATTTCATGTCCCGAATATCACCAAGAATCTGGTTTCTGTCGGTCAAATGGTTGAGCAGGGCTTGCAAGTCAGATTTAATCCTGATGGATGCTTTGTTGAGGATATGAAAAATAAAGGTCGCTTGATAGCAAAAGGAAAGAAGAAGGGCAGAATGTTTACATTGGATGCAAACATGTCTGAATTGAGTGCAACAATGTTTGCACATGGGACCGGTGTAGTTGCAGATATTGATATCTGGCATAAATGCATTGGTCATGTTAATGTACAGCGACTTAAATCAATGCAGGCACAAAATATTGTTGCAGAATTGCCAAAATTCAAGGTTGCAGAAATGCATAAGGTATGTGAAGCCTGTCAGTTTGGAAAACAGGCAAGGAAACCATTTCCTAGACATGTTCAAGAGAGTGAGAAGCCATTGGAATTAATCCACTCTGATGTGTGGACTACTAAAGCTGCATCTCTTGGAGGCTGTCATTATTTTGTCACTTTTATTGATGACTATAGCAGAAAAGTTTGGGTGTATTTTATGAAAAAGAAAAGTGAAGTTTTTGGGCATTTCAAAATCCTTAAAGCTATGGCTGAAAAAGAAACAGGTCTGCAAATAAAATGCCTAAGGTCAGATGGAGGGGGAGAGTACCTCTCAAATGAGTTTGCAAAGTTCTTGCAGGAGCATGGCATAAAGCAGCAATATTCATGCAGTTATACCCCACAACAAAAAGGAATTGCAGAGAGGAAAAACATGCATATTGGAGAGGTATCTCGTGCCATGCTCAATGAAAAAGCATTGCCAGATTTTTATTGGGCTGAAGCAGTTGCTACAGCAGTCTACATAATGAAGAGGACTCCCACTGCAGCAATACATGGAATGACTCCAGAGGAGAGGTATACTGGTAGGAAACCATATATTTCTCATTTGAAAATTTTTGGTTGCATTGCCTATGTACATGTGCCAGATGAGCTGAGATCCAAGTTGGATCCAAAAGCTGAGAAGTGCATCTTTATTGGTTACTCTCTGCAGCAAAAAGGGTATAGATGCTATAACCCTTCTACTCGTAAGTTTACAGTGAGCAGAGATGTTGTTTTTGATGAGATGAGTAGCTGGTATAAACCAGTAAATGTGATTGATGATGTAGATGCACAAAATGGTAATGCTGCACAGAATTCACAGCAGCAGTCACAAAATATTAGTGGACCTGGAGCGTCCTCTAGCAGTGGTTCACATTCTTCGCCATGGACAGGCAGATTGAGATCAGGAGAATCTTCTCAAAGTAATGCAGATAGTGGTATGCAAGTATCACGAAAAGGAAAAGAGAAGGTTGATCACCCCATGTTTGATGTGAATGCAGGTCACTCTCATGTGGATGGTGAATCCAGTGGCTCAGAGCAGAGCATTGATGATGAGTTGGGTATTCCTTCTATTGTTACACGTGGAGTAAGGAAGACCAGGGATGTTTTGAGAGCACCTGGGAGTGAACCTACTTTGCGCAGGTCTATGAGAGCTAGGTATCCTGTGGATAGGCTGAAATATGATGGATTTACAGCCATTCATTATGCATATATGGTTAAAGTGATACAGGAACCAGAACCCACTTCTTTTGAGGAAGCCATGGGAAAAGAAAAATGGGAGAAAGCCATGGATGAAGAAATGGATGCCTTAGAAGCAAATGCTACATGGGAATTGGTACCTTTGCCTAAAGGTAAAAATGCAATTGGCTGTAAGTGGGTTTATAAGGTGAAGCACAATGCAGATGGTTTTGTGAACAGATACAAGGCAAGATTAGTAGTCAAGGGGTATGCACAAACATATGGCATTGACTATGAAGAAACATTCAGTCCGGTTGCAAGGATGGCAACAGTAAGAGCAGTCATTGCTATGGCTGCATCAAAGGGATGGTCTTTACATCAGATGGATGTAAAGAATGCCTTCTTGCATGGTGATTTGCAAGAAGAGGTCTATATGGAGCAGCCACCAGGTTATGTGCATGCTGTTTATCCTGAGTTTGTTTGCAGGTTGAAGAAAGCCTTGTATGGCTTGAAGCAAGCACCTAGAGCATGGTCTGACAAGATAGGACAGTATCTTGTCACAATTGGCTTTCAGATTTCCAAGGCAGATTTCTCACTTTATGTGAGGAAAACAGAGAAAGGTATTATGCTACTTGTCATTTATGTTGATGATTTGATTATGACAGGTGACAGTGATGAAGATATCCTTCATGTGAAAATGCTATTGAAGCAGAAGTTTGAGATGAAGGATTTGGGAGAGCTGCGTTATTTCTTGGGCATTGAGGTGATTAGATCACCAAGTGGGATACAGCTCTTGCAGAGGCAGTATGGATTGGACATGCTGTCCAAATATGGGATGACAGGCTGTAAGCCTATTTCAGTTCCTTTGGAGCAGAATGTGAAGCTGAGCACAGATGCAGGTGAGCTTCTAGAAGACCCTACTATGTACAGACGCATAGTAGGAAGTTTGATTTATATGACTATTACCAGGCCAGATTTGAGCTATGCTGTTGGATTGGTAAGTCAGTTTATGCAGGCTCCAAGGAAACCGCATTTGGATGCAGCTAGACGCATACTCAAGTATGTGAAGTCCACATTGCAGTATGGACTATTTTATGAGACTAGGGTTCAGATACAGTTGCATGGATACACTGATGCTGATTGGGCTGGTAGTATTTCTGATAGATGATCTACCAGTGGATATGTGTTCTCTTTTGGGAGTGCTGCAGTCACTTGGAGCAGCAACAAACAGCCTACAGTTGCCTTATCTAGCACAGAGGCTGAGTACAGGGGTACAGCAATGGCTGCATGTGAGGTAGCTTGGTTGCATAAGCTACTTTATGATATGCATCAGTCTACAGATGGACCAGTTGTCATTTATTGTGACAACATGAGTAGTATACACTTGGCAAATAACCCAGTCTATCATGCTAGAACAAAGCACATTGAGGTGCATTATCACTATGTGCAAGAGAGGGTTTTACTAGGTCTTATTGATTTAGTTTATGTCAGCACTGAGGATCAGGTAGCTGACATATTCACGAAGGCATTGGGCGCAGAGAAGCTATGCAAGTTCAGAGACCTGCTTGGTGTGCAGGAATTGGGATTGAGCTTGAGGGGGAGTGTTGAGATATCGAGCTCCACTCGTGATATGCCAGGGTGACCGTTGTGCATTTATGTCACCGACGTGTTAGTTGCAGATGCGGTTGGTATACCGCCCATGAATAATAGCTACATGATAGCTATCCTTATCTACTCTAGTTCGTGGCTTGGCTAGTATGCCACCTTAGTTAGTTGAGTTTGGTTTGAGACCCATATATAGGGTTCTTCTATTTCTTTGTATGAGAGTTCTTTTGGCTTACACAATTAAGAAGAGGAAAACTGTTTTCAGCCTCCACCCTTGTGTGTATTCCCCCATTGTGCAAGCAAGAAAGCTACAAGTGAGACTCCTTCCTTCTCTCCCACAATCTTGACAGATGGGGAGCTTCCTCTCCACGATCCCTCACTCTCACACACTCACTCCCTCACTCCCTCAATCCCTCACTCAAGCACAAGCAATAAGGGAAGAACAAGAGAATAAGAATAAGAAGCTTTGGCCACACACAAGAATGGGCTTCTCATTCACTTTTGAACTTTATATACATGCCCTACTTTTTGGGCGGTCATCCTGACTTTTTTCATGGACGGCCATTAGCCTGGGCCATTAGCCTAGGCTCTCTTTTCCTATTTCCCACCATTCTAACTTATCCCATTCCCAACTAATGCATACAATTTGCACAGGAGTGAGCTTGACACTCTTTTATAAGGATTCGGGAGCACTTTCACAATTAATGGTACGCTTTTACTCTTTCCTTTTCTCGAGGCGACATTGAGGCCTTCTGGAGAGGTCATAATTCAAAATTTTCAAGGTCTGACTTCCATCCAAGGCACCTTTTCCTTCCTTTGTCTTGTTCCCTTTCGGTTATCTCCTTCTTTCATTTTCCTGCTCCTCTGCTCCATTTTTTGATCCTCTGTGTTGCGGTAAACAGGCAAAGAGGTTGAGCGATGCATCCCTCTCGTCTTCCATTCTCTTTAAACCAAGTGCGGTATGGATCTACTTTAAAAATGGGTATCTTTGCATAAATTAGGATGTCCAAAACTTGACGCTAGAATATTGTTAGGAGACCTTGGCCCTAGGAACCCTGATTTCAAGTCGATACTAGTGGGTTTGGTTGTGAACGTTCTGTTGCGAGGCGGAAGACTCAGGAAACCCTAGGTGGCAAACCTCGCAACATTCCCTGGGACTGTTGGACAGCGACGCTTAGATTTGTTTCTCGATGGACCACTAAAATGTGCTTGGAATGGGTATGTTACAAGCATGGCCTTATTTGGTCCCATGGCAAAATTTTCATCCCACACACTTTCCCCTTCATGCAAAAGATCATGGAAGAGATGCATTCTTGACCCACTACTTGTTACTTGGGATTTTTCAAAACATATGACAAGATTGCCAAGAGCTTTCATTGGAAAGACTTATAGAGGGATGTCAAGGACTTTGTGATCAAATGTGTTCCATGCTAACTGAAAGTATATGAGAGATTCGATAGGGATGCACAACGAAAGGTGGTTGAAACAAGGAGAGGCCCAAGCTTTCTTCATTCTCATCTTCTTGAATATTCTCCCACCATATCTCAAAAACAGTCCTCACACTAAAATGGTATCCTCAAAAGATAGATACCCCCAAACTTAAGGACACTTTACATACAACAATATGATAAGGCTTAGACTATGCCTTAGACTTTGGCTTCTTTCTCAACACTCCCCCTCAAGCTGAGAATGAGCTTGCACACATAAGACTCCAAGTGCATTCCTGAAGTACTCAAACTTATCTTTACCTAATGCTTTGGTAAAGATACCAGCAACTTGGTCATTGGTTTTCGCATGGACCAAGTCAATCTCTCCATCAATGACTTTTTCTCTAATGAAATGATAGTGCACTTCTATGTGTTTTGTCCTTGCATGATAGATTGGGTTCTTTGCCAACATAATGCTGCTAACATTGCCACAATACATAATAACTCCAGCATCAATCTCTATCCCCATGTCATATAGGATCAATCTCAGACATGTCTGCTCACATGCTGCCAATGCAATGCCTTTATAGTCTGCTTCAGTGCTGCTTGATAGAGCAATTGTAGGTTGCTTCTTACTGCTCCAACTTGCCATGGCTGATCCAAATGAGAATGCATAGTCACTAGTAGATCTTCTATCCATAGAGCTACTTGCCTAGTCTGCATCTGAGTATCCAAACAGTGTAGCCTTGATTCCTTTTTCATAAAACAACCCAAATCCAGCTGTCTTTTTCACATATCTAAGAACTCTTCTTACTACATCCAAATGTGATTTGCATGGTTTCTACATAAATTGACTTACCAATCCAACAGCGTAACTCAAGTATGGTCTTGTAATGGTCAAGTAGATAAGACTACCAACCATCTTTCTGAACATAGTAACATCCTTAACATAAGATCCATCATCCATCAACTTAGCATTTTGATCCAATGGTGTATCAACCGGTTTGCATCCTATCATGCCATATTTTTCCAACATCTCCAATGCATATTGCCTTTGTATCAGCCATATACCATGAGGTGTGTCAATAACCTCAATACCCAAGAAGTATCTCAACAAACCAATATCCTTTATATCAAACTCTTTATGTAACCCATACTTGACTTCAGTAATCTCCTTCTCAAGTGTACCTGTAATAATGAGATCATCAACATAGATGACCAAAACAACCATACCATCTTCTGTATGCCTCACATAAAGTGAATAATCAGCGTTGCTCTACTGAAATCCCATACTGCATAAGAATTTGCTGATTCTATCACACCATGCTCTTGGTGCTTGCTTCAGTCCATATAAAGCCTTCTTCAACCTGCATACATAATGTGGGTATTTTGGATCCACATAGCCCTCCGATTGATCCATGTACATTTCCTCTTCTAAGTTGCCATTCAAAAATGCATTTTTCACATCCATTTGATAAATCCTCCAACTATAGATAGAAGCCAAAGCAATTATTGATCTTAGTATCGTCATTTTAGCTACTGGATTGAATGGTTCTTCATAGTCCAAACCATAAGTTTGTACATATCCTTTTGCAACTAGCCTTGTTGTATACCTTTCAAGAGAACCATCCGACTTACATTTGACCTTGTAAACCCATTTACATCCAATGGAGTTCTTGCCATAAGGTAGTTTCACCAAATCCCAAGTCTTGTTTTTCCTTAGTGCATTCATCTCTTCATCCATTGCTTGTCTCCACTCTTTGCTCTCTATTGCTTCTTCAAAGCAAGTAGGCTCCACACGTTGTACATAAGAAACCATGTATGCATAATGCATCTTAATGAACCCATTATAAGTCTATCTATCAACTGGATACCTTACTCTTTCTGACCTTCTCAATTGAGGTGCACTACCGTGTGTCTCATCTGATCTAGCATGTGGTGGAACATACTTTCCTGCACTTCTAGTGCCAGGTGTTTTAACATGCGGAATGCCATACTCATCATCTATAGATTCATCTTCTGAACTTTCAATCATTGGTCTCTTACCTTTTGCAACTTCTGCACTCCTTTGTGCATTTCTCAAACTACCACTCCATGGACTGCAGCTACCACTGCTTTCCACCTTCTCTTGAGGTCCTGAAGCATCTTCCACATGCTGATTTTCAGCCTTGCTGTTTGCTGAAATTTTCCTTCCATAGCCATTATCATCATTGCTTTCATAGGAATCAACATCCACTGCAATTTTGGGCTTGTACCATGATTCATATTCAGTGAATTTGACATCCCTGCTTATGTATACTTCCTTACTCACTGGATCATAGCATTTGTATCCCTTCTTGTCATCAGGATATCCAAGGAAAATGCATTTTACAGCCTTAGGTTCCATCTTCTTCCTCAAATCATCCGAAACATGAACATAATAGACACATCCAAAGACTCTAAAGTATGCAACAGTGGGTTTCATGCCATACATTCTCTCATATGGTGACATATTATGAATCAAGGCTGTAGGTGTTCTATTCACAATGTGAACTGCAGTATGCATTGCTTTTGCCCAATATGACAATGGCATGTTCATTTTGTTCATCATTGCCCTTGCAACCTCTGCAATAATCCAATTCTTCCTTTCAGCCACACCATTTTGCTGAGGTGTATACGTGCATGTCAATTGCCTTTTGATACTACGATCTCTCAAGAAGTCACAAAACTCATATGACATGTACTCTCCACCATTATTTGATCTCAAACATTTTATGTAGCATCCAAACTACTTTTCAGTCATAGATTTAAATTCCAAGAACTTTTCAAATGCTTCACTTTTATGTTGCATAAAGTACACCCAAGTCATGCTGCTAAAATCATCAATGAAAGTGATATAGAATCTACATTTTCCGCTCATGGAAACATTCTGACATGGGCCCCAAATATCTGAGTGTATTATTTCCAAAGGATAGCTGCTTGTTCTCCTCCTCTTTGGAAATGGCAATCTGGACTGCTCGCCAAATTGACAAGCCTCACATACATGATCAAAATTTACATATCCTAAATGTAGTAGACCACGGTCTATCTGTTTTGATTGCATTTGCTTCAATCTTTGTAAATTAACATGACCAATCCATCTATGCCATAATTCCACATCCTCATCTTACCCATGTCCTCTCTCAACATACATAGATTTTTGAATCACTGGAGTACCTGCATCCAAAGCAAACAATCTCCCTTTCTTTCTACCATGAGCAATCACCCTGCCAGTTCTCCCATTATGGAACTCTTCACTGAAACATCCAAACTTATTGAATCTCACCTACAATCCTTGATTGACCAACCGATGCTAGGTTATTAGTTATTGTGGGCACATAAAGTACATCACCAAGCTTGTTCTCAATCCCATCTTTACTAACAAGTGGCACACTACCAATATGAGTAATTTTGTGTAAAGTATCATCACCAGTGGCAACATATTCATCATTCTGCACTTGCTTCTTGCTATCAAACCACTCAGCATGATGAGTCATGTGGTTTGTAGCTCCTGAATCCAAAAACCAATCATTCTCACGAGGAGGATGAGTCATGCTCCCAAGCACATGCTCCATAGCAAATAAATGACCTCTAGGCGATCCACCTCTGGGTCCATAACCTGTACTAACATAAGTGCCTGTATACTGGCCATATTGGGTCCTTCCACGACCCCTAGACATAGCATTATGTTTTTGATAACAATCCCTCTCAAAGTGACCAAAATGCCCATAATAATGATAAGTGCCATCTCTTTGTGAAGAAGGACTAGACCGTCCTCTACCTCTAGGGAAAGATCTCCCCCTGCCTCTATGCATGAAGTCACCACGACCAAAGTTGCCTCTTCCACGAGAAAAACCATAATTACTACGACCAGGTGAAGAGCCTCTAGCTCTAGATGAGCTGCCACGACCTCTCTGGTGATAAAAAACACTATCTCCACCTGCATTTTTACCACTGCTAGATGCATTCAATCCCAACTTTATTTCTTCTCTAAGTAGCAATCCAATAAGCTCCTCAAAGTCAGGCATAGAGCCTCCCCTAACGGAAATAGAGGTATCCAAAGATTTAAAAGCTGGTCCAAGCTGATTTAGTGTCACTCACACTAAATCATCATCATCAACAGGTGCATTATTGGATGTAAGGTCTTTTGAAATTTGCTTGATTTCTGCCACATAGTCACTGATACTGCGATTGCCTCCCCATGCACCATGTAATCTCTGCTTAAGTTGTATCTTATGAGCCTCTGTACATGTTCCATACATTTTTTCTATGATTTTCCATGCCTCCTTATAAGTACTTGCCTTTTTTATATGAGAAATCAATGTTTCTAAAATACATATGGAGATCCAATGCAAAACCTTCCAGTTCTTCCCAGTCCAATCCTTGTACGCTTTCTTTTGCTCTTCAGTTGGATGTTCGAGAACTTCTGGACATTCATCATCACCTGTTATGAGATCCCATAGACCTCTACCCATCAAAAAATTCTCCATCCTGTAGGACCAAACGCTATAGTTGTCTTTGGTCAATTTTTCCCCCACGATCTGAGTGATCTGTGCCGTGTCAAACATTATGATAGCTGCAAATTCAGAAGAAAACAACAATACAATCTGTCCAGAAATGGTATTCAGCAATATGACTATCATAGATGTGTCGAAAAACTGTCATATATATCCATCCATGATGCCAACATGTCATACATTCAGTTCCCAGCAAGAACCATCCAAATCGGATTCCACACGATGTCTGTATGACCCAAACTGCATCAAAATACAGACTTAAAATTGAACAATTTCCTTACTCTTTTTATGCAGCTTTTTGTGCCAAGAATGAAGTCCTAGTCAAGTTGAAGCTACATAGAATTTTCTCGAATTTTTCTGTAATTTTTTTACCTTCAAAATCGCAGCCGAAAATGGCATGAAAACGGTCATTTTAGCCTTCAAAACATCTAGTTCTTCTGTCTGCAGTGTGAAATCTGTGTCAAATGCACCAATTCTCAGCATAACTAGTTCCAACATTGTACAATGTGAAAATGGTCTCCAATTATTTGGTTTCCAACCCTCTCATGTGAACATGATTTTTATCAAGTGGATAAGGCTTAGTAATAAGGCTCTTTAAGCCTTATAAAAAACATATTAATCGTAACCAGGGGGTGCTAGATTGTATCCTTTTTCTAGCAGCAATGGCAATAGTCTGCAACCTTGGATTTACATCACTCTCTGTCTCTGTCTCTGCATGTCTGTTAGTTTGTCATCGCAGGATTTGCTTTGGGCGCGGCATGGCGTTCGTGCGGCCGCAGGCTTTCTCCGTGAGGGCGCGACAATTCCTGTCACTCTCTTGCAGGATGCCTTTGGCATTGGATCACCCTTCTCTCGTGCAGACCTTCACTTAACACTCCTCGCAGTCTCTTCATTGCATCTAAAGATTGTATGCTCATTCTTTCCTTATGATCGCCATTCCAGCCATTCTCTGCGTCGGCAAATGCACTTTTACACAACTCTGATCTCCCACATGGGAAGGAAAAAAGGAATGTTCTGTAGCTTTCCTCTTGACGCGTATATTCTAGGGTTTTCGGCCCGACCTACAGTTTGTCTGTTCGGGGCCTGGCTCCACACGCTTTCTCTCCTTTGAGCTTTGAACTTGTGTTCGGAATGTTGGAGCTCTGGCACTAGATTGTATCCTCTTTCCATTGATTCTCTGCAAAACTGGATGCTGCTAGGATGCCACACTGTGATCTGGGAGGGAGTGGACGACCTGGCAGCAGGCGCTCCCTTGGCTCGGCTACGGTCTCCCTTCAAACTACTTCTCCAGCTGCCGCTTCAATTGATAAACGTTATCGCAGGCTGTATACACTCGTGTCCAGAGACCACTATCTAGAACCTGTGTGAAATAATATTGTTATCAACAAAGGTGACCTTTCTCTGATCAGAAGTGCTACCAGCACTTGCAGACAAGCCCCCTCCTAGCAATGGCGCAGACCCTTTCAGCCAAAATGAAGGAAAGCCCGTGCCTCCTCCATGGATCTGCGTTGCGATTGGGAATTATACTAGATAGGCCCCTCCTTTGGCTTCCAGAAAACCCTCAATGTGAGCTCAATAGCCCACAAATTCAAACCCCAATAGCTCTTCCAATTGATGTACTTGCTTTGAGTGGTTTAAATAGGGATTTGTACCTCATTTAATGACGGACAACAAGCTTTCAATCTGATGTAGACTCGACTCGACGCGCTCCTCACGTCAATCCTTGACTCCCGCTCTGATACCAAATGAAAGTATATGAGAGATTCGATGGGGATGCACAACGAAAGGTGGTTGAGACAAGGAGAGGCCCAAGCTTTCTTCATTCTCATCTTCTTCAATATTCTCCCACCATATCTCAAAAACAGTCCACACACTAAAATGGTATCCTCAAAAGATAGATACCCCCAAACTTAAGGACACTTTACATACAACAATATGATAAGGCTTAGACTATGCCTTAGACTTTGGCTTATTTCTCAACATTAACAGAACAAGGATAGTACACTCAAGCATGCTGGTCTCTTACATCCCCTCCCTATTCCTGAAGGGAAATGAACTCATATCACAATGGACTTCATCACTGGCCTCCTCGTGAGCAATAAATGATGGAATAGTATCTACATGGTATTTGATCACCTCACCAAAGCTTCCCACTTTATCCGCACTAAGACCCAATACACTACCTCTCAGATGGCCACTCAATTTATGGAATATGTTTTCAAGTTGCATGGCTTATCACAAATCATAGTACATGATTGGGATGCTAAGTTTATGAGCAAATTCTAGCAGATAGTTTTCACATCCATGGGTAGCAAGCTTGTTCCATCGACTACATACCACCCTTAGAGCAATGGCCAGATTGAAAGAGTGAAAAAATGGCTTGAGACATATTTGAGGCATTTTTTCCATGATGTACAATACAGTTGAAATACGTGGCTCCACTTGTTTGAATTTTCCTATAATAACGCCACCCACTCTAGCATGGGGTTTCCCCTTTTGAGGCCTTATATAGGTATAAGGTTTCCCTCCCTATAGCCTTATTCAATGATAAGATAAACCCTGAGATTCAGGCTAAGTTGGATAGCATGCAAGCCCTACTTCATCAATGCAAAGTTAATCTTCAAAAGGCAAAAACACACATGAAACTCTATGCTGATGAGAAAATATGGAATTTGGAATTCTAGGAAGGGGAATTGGTTCTCTTGAAAGTGCCTAAGTCCTGCTACTCCACTCTTAAAGAGGGTAGCAATAACAAGCTAGCCCACCGCTTCTATGGCCCCCTATTGGATATCCTAAAGAGAGTCGATGACTTGGCCTACCGATTATAGCTTCCCCCTACCACCAAAATCCACAATGTGTTTCATGTCAGCTAATTTAAACCCTTCATGGGCACCTCAATGGACTATATGGAAGCACTTCCCCCCATAGATGAAGAAGCCATCACTCCATATATCCTTGAGGCAATCATGGGCAACGAGATAAGTACTTAAGGTTTCAATCCATCAAGGAATACCTCATCAAATGGCAAGGCCTACCCCTGGAAGAAGCCTCTTGGTGCCCAACCACCATTTTCAATGAAATTCCCCACCTCCAAGCGGCTCAATGGATTGAAGACTAGCCAGTTATGCCCCCATTTGACCACCCTGTACATTGTTTTAGAATAAATTTGTACTTACCCAAATTGCACGCATATGCATCCTACATAGGCTAAAAGAAATCTTCATAAGATCTATTTCAACATGCGGCATGCCCCATTTGGAGCAGGATACCAAAATTTATGACAATTTTACCTCAACAGGCCAGTCATGGACATCATGCTATTCCTAGTCTTTACCCACCCATTTTCATTGTAATATGGATTAGAGAAGTAATCTACACACCTCCCTAAACCTACCCATCACTCCCCTCCAATTCTCTTTTTTTTATAGGGCAAAAATCTTCAAGGTAGGGATGGATTGTAACAAGCAGGATACATACAAACTAGGGGTTAAACACCCAGTCACACTGTCCAAGGTATAGAAGGTGTCACAGTCCTAGATTAGGGTAATTTGTTATTATCAAGAACATACTCTTTACCTTCATCTTCAGCTTCCATGGCTTCCTCCCTCCTTCTCTCCGTTTTTCTATCTTTCTCTCTCCTCTTTCTAGTCTTCTCTTCTCTTCTTCTTGCTCTCTTTTTGTCTCTTCAGCTCTTACCCTCGCTCCTCTCAGATTCATTCATTACACCCCATCTCTCCCCCAGTTGCCAAATAATGAAATTGATGGATTTGAGGGAACCCAAAAAATTTTGCATCCCCCTATCTCGTGAAGAAAAATGAGCTTAAAGCTCTACTACTTGGTCATTAATACAAATCATTAAAATATTCCGATCATTTTTGCATGTTCACACTTGTCTATAATGAGTGGTTCCAGCCTAGATGAAGGGGAAAATGAGATCGAAATCGTGATCTGACAAGATGCCTAGCTTCGTGGCACCATAATCTATCAACCTTAGCTCCGTCACACTATTTTCAGCTACCTATGCTTCACAATGCCATATCTTGCAAACATTAAATAGAGATTCAAACAACCTCTGATTGATGAACGAAGACTTGCATTGGATTCATGGTATTGAAATGCATCTAGAAAAACTCCATCTTCTTGATCCACACTCAATTTATTTTCCATGAAAATTTACTATTTAGGTCTCTTGTGCCACTTTGACACTCTAAAAAATAGCTTGACTGTTTTAAGGAAACTAAGACTACCGAGGATCTTTGGAGAAAAATAGAAACTTGCCAGAAGAGAGAAGACCAGACCATAGAATTTTTTCCCATGGAGTACACTAGACTTTGGGATCGTTGGAATGTATCTTTATGCCTAGGAGAGAGAGCTCCATAAATGTTGAAAATAAAACATTTTGTAGAATAGATGTAGGGAGAGGTAAGGAAAAATTTGGAAATTAAAGAACCTAGTACTTTTCAGGAAGTTGTGATAATTACTATAGAAAAAGAGAGAAATTTTGAGAAAATTAAAAAAAGAGAGGCATTTAGAACACCTATTGACAATACAGATCAAACTTAGCAAAGGGATGAACAGAATTATCAAATCTTAGCAAGACAAAATGCTTAACTAGCACCAGAAGTTGAAGATCAATTATCAGGTCAAATGCAAAACATGAGGTTAGGAGCTTTAAGAGGGTGACCCTTAGGAAGAGGTAATGGAGGACTAATGAGACAATATAATCAAGAAAATTTGTGAGGTGGAAGAGGAAGAAATGGTAGAGGATATTTTCGTAGACCAATGGTAACTTGCTATTCATGTGGAGAGATAGGTGATATAAGTACAAACTGTTTGTATCCACCTAGAGCAAGAGGGGATATGTATCCCTTACCTCAAAATTTTTCTAACAGACAGAATGCTTTTGGGATAGAAATAAAAAATGATTCCACTTCTCAAGAACCTAGATCGGATGAAGAGGAAAAAGGGAAAAGTTCCATAAATTGTATTCTTTTAGAAAATAAAAAAGAGGAAAGTAAAATTGTTGATGTAATGCCTGCAATTAAAAGAAGAAGAGATGATGAGAGAGATAAACCTGAAACTAGTAAGGCTAGTGAGGAAAGACAAAGAAAAACAAAGAGAAGAGAGAAGAAAATAAATCGAGAGTGCTTAGAAAACATTATCATGCTACTAATATTCCTTTGGGGGAAGGAGTGAGTGACTATGACCTTAAAAAGGATATGATGGGTAGGAAAGTTGATATAGCTTTTGCTCAGTTGATGGAGTTGTGCCCTAGCATAAGAGGACAATGGAACAAATAGTAAATCTGAAAGGGAGAGAGAGAAAAAAAGGGATTGTAAGAGTTTTGAGTGTAGAGGAGTTGCCAGATATTTGTCTTGTAGTTGATGCTTGGTATAAAAACCAAAACATAGGAGAGGCTTACATAGATGGAGGAGCACAAGTCAATGTGATTACTCAAGCATGTGTAGAACAATTTGGACTTCGAATAGTTGTAGGATCCAAATTTTGAATCAGGCTTGAACATAATGCTAAAGTGAAATGTATAGGAATAATTCAAAATCTTGAAGTCAAGGTGTATGGAGTTGCAATGAAAATCACTTGTCATGTTATGCCAATAGGATTAGGAGCATTTCCACTTATCCTAGGTAGACCCAGGCTTAGGAAGGCAGGAGAAATACAACATTGGGGAAAAGGAACCATAACAATTTATGACCGTAGAGGAGTAGCAAAGAAGTTTGATATGGCATTGAGAAATGAATTAGTAAATGAGGATACCAGCAAAGAAGAAGAGGAAAGTGATAGTACAAAAGATGAAAATGAAATTGAGAATGAAAGTTCAGAAAGTGATTTAGATCCAAAAGTTTCATCAATAATCATTGAAAAAAACAAAAAGAAGGAAACATCCTTAGGAAACTGAGTGAAGTCAATAACTCATATCGGACCATCAATAGTTTCAAGGGTATCAAGAAACATTGAAAATCCTAATTTAAATATTTCTTCTAAAGAAAAAGGGCTTTTGTTCCTGTTAAAGAATGAAGAATCATCCTCAGAAGAAAAACTTTCACAAGAAATTTCAAATAAAGTCAAAATTGTAAATGTTAAAGGAAATAAAAAAGACGGATTTCTTGGAGATGATGAAGAAGGGAAACTAGAGGAACAATAAAAATTAATGGAACAACCTCAAATTTCCACAGAAAAAGGAAAGTTTTTGGAAAAAACATTGAGTCAAGATTTGACAGAAGGAGAAAGAAAACAATATCATACACTCATCAATAAGTATCCAAATCTTTTTGCAACTTCAAACAGAGAAATTAGAGAAATGAAAGGGAAAGGGCTAAAAATAGAATTGAAAGAAGATGCCAGGCAGTATGTCAAAAGTTAAAACCCTTGACTTCAAAACAAATGTAGTCTTGAAAGAAAAAGTAGATAAATTATTGCAAGTAGGATTTATTTATCTTGTAGAATATTCAGAATGGGTCAGCACAATAGTTATAGCATCAAAGAAAACTGGAGATTGGAGAATTTGTATAAATTATAAACCTCTAAATGCCATCACAAAAAGAGATCATTACCAGCTTCCTTTCATAGATGAAATTTTAGATTCAGTTGTAGGTTTTGAAAGGTATAGTGTTTGTGATGGATATTTTCAATTACCCATTGCTCCTTAAGATTAGAAGAAAACGACTATCATAACACCATGGGGTTGTTTTTGCTATAGAGTTTTACCTTTTGGACTTAGTAATGGACCGTCTTGGTATCAAGGGAGGGTAAATAGAGTGCTAGCTCCTTACTTAAGTGTACAAGATTCGAGATCTAGAGCATGGCAAAGGCGGAAGCTATGGAGGATGGAAGATAAAGACACAACTCATGTTGACATGACAATGTAGACAACTGTAATACAAGTGAATTAGTTTTCAAGATTGAGACTTGAACTCATAAACACAATCTTGTGTATGGACAACAATGACACAGACACTTGACAGAAGAGACAAGTACTATTGCATTATCATCATATGAAAGTGATAGTTCAAGTACATCATTGTATAGAGTTCTTTGGTAGCACTTAACATCCACTGTGCATATGGGATATTGTCTCTCTTCTTAGAATGGACTGCATCTTCCTAGCCTAGCTGTCCTATATAAAGGGACTAAAGTAGGTGTGATTGCAAATATCTCAACACCCCTCCTCAATCACAACCAAAAGTACAAAGTGTGTAGAGGCTTTAGTAAAAGCAACATCTGCAAGTGTGGGCACACCATAAACATGGCAAAACACCAGAGGCTGTCGCAGAAAAGGCTAAGTGTGGGTACCACAAACATGATGAACATCCAGAGGCTGTAGCAAGGGCCTTACAAAGTGTACAGAGGCTATAGTACAAGGATAACTAAGAAGTTTTACAAGTTTATGTTTGAGACATTAGGGCTAGGAAACACAAAACTAAAAAAGTCTATCTGAATAGAAGGACTGATGAGGTTTGTCATTCTCCTGGTGGTCTTCTTCTTCTTCTTCCTTTGCTCCATTTTCTTCTTCTTCTTGGACTAGATATGCCTTTTGGGACCTCTTTTTTGCATGGCAGAACTTCTCGGTGTGCCCGGTCCTTTTGCAGAAGTCACAGAAGAGCTGATCCTTCTTGCCTTTGTACTTGTTGCCAACATATAATGCATGCTCATATCTAGAGGTACTTGGTTCTTCCTTAGTTTTTATCTTCTTTTCCTCTTCTAATAGTGATGCCTAGATATCAACAAGTTTAGGATTTGGCATGTTGATTAAAGTTTTTGATACATTATTATATTCAGGAGGCAAACTCTTAAGTAGAACACTGATGCAAACATGTTCTTCCATTTTAATGTTGATTCTTGCAAGTTGGGTTAGAAGTCCTTCCATGTATTTTAGATGTCTAGCAAGTGATGTGCTGGACTTCATTTCAAGCCTGAAAAACTCAATCAGGAGACCATACTTTGATGACTTAGACTATGCATCGAACAAGGTGTCAAGTCTCTTCCATGTATCCTGTGAGGTCTCACAGTTATCCACATGGTGGATATAGTTGTCGTCTAGCTCTAGTTTGATAATGGCATAGGCCTTTTCATCATTCTTTTGCTAAGTTACAATAAGATCCGCATCAGGAGGCTTCTTTTCTTTTCCAGTGGTAATGGCCCAGAGGCCCTTCTTCATTAGGATGAGTTTGATGCGGGTTTGCCAGGTGTGAAACCCAACTCCTTTGAATCGAGCAGTTGAAGAGTCTTTACCCATGTTAGACTTACAGGAACAATAGCAAATCAACTTCAGAATTTTGAGATTTATCAGTGGAAGAGCAGATTACAATGTGTCAAGAGACACAAGTAAGGACAGTGTGAAAACACACTATGTGGAGACTATGTCTGTGTTGATGTTGAGCTTGAATCTTCTTTGTTCGGGGTCATCGATCCTTCTTCAATCTTTCCAGGTTCTTCCCCTCCTTGATTTGATGCTGGGACAATAGATCAGAGTGGCAGTGTGTTGCTCCAGGTGGTAGGAGAGAGAAAATAATGAGATTTTTGAGCTTGAGTGGAAAATTGGCTATGGTGGATTTTAAGGTTCATGACAAGGGCCTTGTTTTTTGCTTATTGCAAGAGCTATAGTTGATCATTTTCAAAACTTTTCTAATGAAAATGTAGCTATTTTCAAGGCCTATCAAAGCCCTACGATCCTCGTCTAGATTGTGGCCTATAGTGATGGCTGCATCAGTGCAATCATCAGTAGGCGCAGTTCAGCCAGGTCCTCGCAATTTCCTGAATGCTAGAGCAGAGGGTGATAAATGTCATGATGTGTTGTGCCACGATGAAGCGCCCTGATGTAAGGAATGATTCCTTAGAAGGAAACAAGAGGAGATATGCTTTGTGTTGGGAGATGCAGGGACTCTAATCAAGGTATGTCCTGTAGGTCACAGATTTAGGCTATGGTAGTGCTAACAATTTGAGCAATGTTGAGCTATGGAGTTGCTAATGTCAAGCTCTTAAGTAATACAAAGAAGCCTTGGGAGTCAAGAAACAAATATCCAAAAGAGAGCAGTTTCAGATATGACCTGTGGAGAGAGATCCAGGAGATTCAAGCTGATAGGGTGTTGCTGGCTATGGTTGCCACAACGTCAAATGAAGGAGTAGAATATGAGCTCTTGGACTTAGCTTGAGCTAGACTGAGCTCAAGCTGAGCTAGATGAGAGTACAATGGAGTTGGAGGAGCATTCCCATGCTCGACTGTGCTCTAATACCATGTACAAGATGCGAGATATAGAGCATGGCAAAGGCGGAAGCTATGGAGGATGGAATATAAAGACACAACTCATGTTGACATGACAATGTAGACAACTGTTACACAAAAGTGAATTAGGTTTTAAGATTGAGACTTGAACTCATAAACACAATCTTGTGTATGGACAACAATGACACAAACACTTGATAGAAGAGACAAGTACTATTGCATTATCATCATATGAAAGTGATAATTCAAGTACATCATTATATAGAGTTCTTTGGTAGCACTTAACATCCACTATGCATATGGGATTTTGTCTCTCTTCTTAGAATGGACTGCATCTTCCTAGCCTAGCTGTCGTATACAAAGGGACTAAAGTAGGTGTGATTGCAAATATCTCAACATTAAGGAGTTTTGTTAGAGATTTCAATGATGATATTTGTGTTCATAGTACAAGATTAGAACATTGTGAAAACTTGACAAAGTATTTGAAAGATTGGATGGATACAGTTGTTAGTTAAATCCCAAAAAATGCAAGATAGCCCAACCAAAAGTAAAACTTCTTGGTCATATAGTTTCGAAAAATGGTATAGAGCATGATCCTAAAAAAGTGGAAGCCCTACTAACCTTAGTCTCACCTATAGATACTAAAGAACTTATGAATTTCATTCATAAGGTAAGATATCTACCAAGTCTCATTCCTTTGGCATCTCAGTTACTCTATCTGTTACAGATGGTAGCCAAGAAGGATCCTTTAGAGTGGACTAAAGAGGCTGAGGAAGTGTTTCAACAAGTCAAGGAAATTGTGGGTCATGCATAATCAATTCAATCACCTGATTGGGAAAATGAATTTTTTGTGAATCCTTCAGTTGGAGAAGATGCTATTGGAGGAATTCTGATGCAACAAGGAAGGAATTCTAGATATATGAGACATATCTATTTCGCAAGTTGAGTAAAGTTGCAAATAGAAAAATCATATACATAAATTGAATTGGTAATGTTAAGTGTGATATTTGCTTGTAGGAAGTTTAGGAGGTATTTACTACCAAAATCCTTTACTATTTTGACAAGCTATACACTATTACCACAGCTGGTGAATAACTCAAATCTCTCAAGAAGAGTTGATAAATGAATTGTTGAACTTGAAGAATTTCAATATAAGTTCCAGGTTGAGGACTCAACTAGGGCTACAATAGCAAACCTTTTGACCTATAGAGGAAGCTCTTTCTTGCAAAAAGAAAATTTGTAAATAAAGAAGAAATGAAACTAGAAATAGAAAACTCATTTTTTATATATTTTGATGGATCATATCGTAAGGCACACCAAGCATCATCAGGAGGAATAGTAGTATATGATTATCAAGGGAAGTTGATAAAAAAAGAAACAGTTAAACTTGAGGCAACAAGTAACAACGAAGCTGAGTATGTAACCTTGCAAGCAGCTATTATGCTTTGTCAAAGAATGGGAATTTGAAGGTTGAGAATTAGAGGTGATGCTTTACTATTAGTAAAGCAAATACTTGGAGTTTGATAGATCAAGAATCCCAAACTGAGAAGGATGTGTAATAGAATTCAAAGAGATTTAAAAAAGTTTTAAGCCTAGAGTTTGAAACATACACCCAAGGAAGAGAATCAAGAAGCTCACAATGCAGCCCAATTAGCAATTTGTCAAGTATTTGTAATGAAAGCAGATATTCCTCTTTATAGAGGAAGAGAAGCTCTAAATTTGGAAGAAGAATTTCTCTTAACAGGGAAATTACCTTTTAGTATTCTGAAAAACAAAAAATATGGGTTTTTAAGAAGAGCTGGTAGATATAAAATGGTGAACGATGTCCTTTATGCTAAAGGAGTGGATTTAATCTTGAGAAGAGTGCCTTGGAAAGAAGAAATATATCATATTCTAGAAACAAATCATGAGGGGGCATGTGGGGGACATTATTCTTACAAAATAACTTTACAAAAGATTTTAAGTGAGGGATATATGTGGCTAAGTGTTCAAAAAGATGTCAATCACTAGTGCAAATCTTGTCATGAATGTCAAAGAATGAGTAAGAGCATATTAAAACCAGAAACAAGAAAAACAATCCTTGCATATGATATCTTTGAAAAATGGGGAATAGATACAATTGGCCCATTAGCACATACTTTGAGAGGAAAGATATATATTTTGACAGTAGTCGATTATCTTTCTCAATGGGTGGAAGTTAAAGCTGTAAAAAACATCAGAACCATAGATGTGGAAAAATTCATCTATGAAGATATATGCTATAAATTTGGAACACCTCTAGAGATTTTTTCAAATAGAGAACCAGGTTTTAAAGGAGAATTTATTGATTATCTCTTTGAGAAAATGAAAATAACAAAAAGATTTAACTCACGATACTATCCTTAGTGTAATGGTCTCAATGAGCGATTCAATGGGGAGTTAACAAGAATGCTATCTAGAATGACAAAGGATCATCCTCAAACATGGGATATTGAGTTGCCAAGTGCTTTGTGAGCTTATCGATTAGCAAGTACATGTTTTTCTCCTTCTAAACTAGTTTTTGAAAGGGAAGCCTTACTACCTATAAAAGTAGAAATACTAGAGTTAAGGATGTTTGAAAAGTTGATTGAAGGACAGAAAAAAAAATATTTCGCAGACAGGTTGATGCAATTACAAGAAGCACAATTAATCATACAAGAAGTGTATGATCAATATAAGAGAAGTCAAGAAAAAAATCTACAAGAGATTAATTAAAAAATTAAAAAATATTAAAAAAGGGGGATTTAGTTTTGAGATACAATAGTAAATTAGACCATACTTTTCAAAAGAAATTCTAAACAAAGTGGAAAGGGCCATTCAGGGTTTCTGAAGTTTTTAAAAATGGAACTTATGTGCTAGAAAATTTGGATGGAAGACACATAAACAAAGAATAAATGGATATAGATTAAAGAAGTATATATCAAGGTTAATGACAATACAAATAGAGGAGTGGTCAGAATGACAATTTCAACAAAAGAACCAGGAAACTGAATGGATGATAGATATAGCATCACTCGATGAAACCAACTAGTGCACATGAGTGTTTGCAGACTAGGGGGAAGGCTAAATATGTCAAGCATTTTTCGAAAAATGCAAAACCCCTAATCAAACTGTAGTCAGGTTTGTTTTTTGTTACCTAAGTTGTTTGCATGTTTGTTTGTTTTGTCATTTTGTAATTGGATATCTTGTGTTTGTCTAGCTTAGAACACAATATTAGTGAGTTTGAGAATCTCCCAATTCCCATTTTTGAATACTAAAAAGGTGACACCTAGATAACATGCCCATAAGTTTCTCAAATCCATATGATGTGACCTATCATTGGAAAGTGCTTGAAAAATGGAATCTATTAAGCTATAAAGCACTCGATTTGGAGTTATAGTGTTCAAGTTATGACAAATTCAAAGTTTTGACCACGTGTCCCAAACTTGTGAGAAATTCCCATATTCCGCAATATGGTGTTTTAAACACAATATTAGAGAGTTTGGGAATTTTCCAATTCCCATTTTTTGAATACTAAAAAGGTGGCACCCGGATTTCATGTCCATAAGATTCTCAAAACCATATTATATGACCTATCATTGGAAAGCGCTTGGAAAATGGAATCTATTGAGCTATAGAGCGCTCAATTTGGATTTATAGTGTTCAAGTTATGACAAATCCAAAGATTTGACCACGTGTCTCAAACTTATGGGAAATTCCCATATTTCCCAATATGGTGTTTTTAGGGTTTGTTTCTGTCATTTTGTTTAATTTGTTGAGTGTGAAAATTGATAGCCTTGGTCGAGTTTGGTATTTTGTTGGACAAGTTGAAGCTGGAGTTTGCTAGTAGTTGTCGAACATTGTGGAACAATGTATATTTTCTTGTCGAGACTCTTGCACATCATGGGGATTATGGATTCACGAGCACTTCACATGGCACTTATTGATGCACTACAACTCAGGGGTTGTCTCATGTTCTTACCAAATAGTTCCATGCCATGGGTTGGGATTATGCACATTTTGCACTATCGTTGAGCACTAGCACAATATGAGGCCTGTTGTAGCTATATGCAATAAATCCTAGTTGCATGCGCACATCATAGAGCACATGCCATTGAGCACACACATTTCTTACACGCAAGATATTTAGGATGTTTATCACAAAGTTAGGAACCTCTAATACAGTGTGTAAGGTGGTTGGATGAGTTAGAGGGCCATGAAAGATGTCGCCAATTGTGAGACAAGTTGTTATTATCTGGTCAACATCTTGAGGACCATCATTTCCAGAGCAATGGTGAGATTATGGTGGGTGGAGCGGAGTATGACATATTTTCTTGCTGAGAGTTGAGGGGTCAGGTTAAGGATTCAAATAATCAAGGAACTTTGTTTACACTTTGCATGACGCACAAGTACGAGTAGATAGGCTAGGCACAATATCTTCAAGTGCATCCATATTTTTTCGTGTGAGCATCACTTGAGTGTTTGCATAGCATGAATTCCAATTGGCATATCTTCTTAAATCATGTATGTATGGGCATGAGGTTCTATTCCAAAGCATATACTTCTTAGGGCACATTGCACGAACAAAAGCCAGCAACATATAAAAGAAATTATCAGTTATTGAAGACTTGAAGAGCATGTCAAGGTGGCTTTTTATGGATTAGATCATGGATGTCTTGGCTTCCAGCATTCCTTATACAATAATCAAGGTAGCTTGTAGTAGCAACACTGATGGGTAGGGGTGTTTAGACTCGTGTCCTGATATGAGATGCAAAGAAAGTTGCCAGGTTATTTGGCAAAGAGAACTTTGACAAAATGCAGTCAGCTTATTTGGCAAAGAGAACTTTGACAAAATGCACTTTTTCATTAGAGATACAAGGAATATAGAGAAAGTGGACCCTTCTATTTTTTGAAGATGAAAAATGCAAGGTTAAGCCCAAGTGAAGATGAAGAACATCAAGATCAAGAAGAGTACAAAGACCAAGTAGGCAAAGAAGACCACCATGAAGTTCACCATGTTGGAAACTGCGAGGAAGACGAGAGACGAAAGGAAGAGAGGAGACAAGAGAGTTATGAGACATCGGAAGTGGAACCCCAAAAGTGTGTAAACTGAGCACACATGATAGGAATATATAGAGGGGACCTGGAGCACTATATATAGACAGACTATATATAGCTAACTTGGGGCGCTATATATAGACAGACTATATATAGCTAACACCCCCGCTCAAATAAAGGTCCCTTACTATGGATGAAAAAACCCTTGGGGGCTCAAGGGAAAAACCCACAGCTCTATATAGACCTACCGTTATATTAATATTCAAAATATAAAATTACAAAGTTGAACTTACAAGAGCCTATTCATAGGCATCAAAGGAGGTACATCACTCGTGAATTACAACATCAACGGAGAAGGAGCTACATCACTCCTGAATTACAACAGCCTATTCAGAGGCATCAAAAGAGCTTTATCACTCCTAAATATACAAAATGTAAAATAAAGATAAGCGACATCACTGCAAAAGATAAAATCTCTAAGAAATTCCTTCAATTGAACTGGGGATGTAAGCAGTATATTTGTCACATCAAAACTTAAAGAAAAAACGTTACAGTGACATTAGAACAACACAAGGTCTATAGAGACGGTTCGCAACGCCGCTCTATAGACAACATAACACATATGGGGCCCCATGAACAGAATACAAATAAAACAATTTGTCATCAGCTAGAATAATATAAATAAAACAATTTGTCATTAGCAAGAATATAGATGTTCATCAGCTGGAAAGAATATAAACAAAATAATGTGTCATCAGCTGGAATATAGACCCTCATCAACTGGAATATAGACCCTCATTAGCTGGAATAACGAACGAGGACGATCATCATGAATCTGAGTAAAAGTCAAGACATTAAGAAACTCTTACAATGAGTAGACCTTCATCAGCTAGAATAACGAACGAGGACGATCATCATGAATTTGAGTAAAAGTCAAGACATTAAGAAACTCTCACAGTGAGTACCTTGAATTACTACCATAGATAACAATCAGTTTGAGAAACTACTCTTGAACTCAAAACAGGACCAAAACGAGGCAAATTGTAAGCCAAAGGAAATACACACATATAAAGATATTAGAGGATCAACTTTACTTTACCTTAAACTATTCCTTCCTGGCATTTAGTGGTAAGTAACTATTAGCATTTTAGAAGGAGACAAAACAATAGAAGCAGATGCATAGATGCGCACTTCAACCTCTCCGTTGGTCCCTAATCATCTACTCTATATGCTCACGGAGGTCTTGACGGCGTGCACACTTAAACCTCTCTGTTGGTCGCTAATCATCTGCTCTTTCCAAGCTTCCCTTCTTCCAAAAGGAGATTTAAACCCTAGGATTCTAGGGTAGACCTTTACCCACCTCGCCCAAGAACTTGCCTCCCTCCGCCAACAGCTCGACCGTGACTATCGCAACCTCACCGACTGGCTCCGTCATGGACAGCAGGCTGGATACTCTTCGTCTCCATCACCATCATCGTTAGTGCTGACCAGTGATTTTCACATATTGGCCATTTAGCCTGGTCCAACCCAAAATCAGGATAGTTGGTGACGAAACCTGTAACAGCACCTTTACCAACACAAGTGTTCCAAGTCAGCAGCATAACCACAGCACCAGAATTTGGAGCTAGCGGCCCCAAATTCTGGCAAGAGAGGGGACCCGAAGTCTTCAGATTTGCTTTTGCAGGGTCAAAATTTCGAGACAGGGCCCTGAATTTGACCCCTGGTGACCTGTAGGCCCAGATGTTGAGCCCTGCGGAGGATTGTTGCCTGATAGGGGCCCTGAGTTGGAAGATGCGACTCTGAAAGAGCCTGCTCTTGCCGCGCCACCATGGATAGGGCCCGAATTTTTCACCTTGGGAGCCTCGACACTGATAAATTCCGACGGTGACGCCACTGACCAGAACTCCCCCTTCACCCCGCGGCTAATCCCGGAGCTCAAGAAGAAGGTGGAGATAAGAACTCACTGGAGAACTACGCATACAACATGCGGGACGAGAAGATAGCTGACAAGCCGAATGCCGCAGACAAGAAGAAGATCAAGGATGCGATGGAGCCGCCCTCTTGTCATTGGTGATCGTGATCTTATTCTTCTGCCCCATCGTCTTGTCCTCGTCTCTAGCTTTTGCCCTCACCTGTCTTCCCCGTTGGAGTTATAGGCTTAGGCCTCATAGGGTCAGCAGCGTGCTGCCATCTCTCGCAGGTGCTGCTGGGCTCCGATACCATGTTGGAAACTGCGAGGAAGACGAGAGACCAAAGGAAGAGAGGAGAGAAGAGAGATATGAGACATCGGAAGTGGAACCCCAAAAGTGTGTAAACTGAGCACACATGATAAGAATATATAGAGGGGACTTGGGGCGCTATATATAGACAGACTATATATTGTTAACTTGGGGCACTATATATAGACAGACTATATATAGCTAACACACCAAGAGGAAGAAGTCATGATATCAAAATATAAAGCCAAAACTGGTGCCAAAAGAAAAAGAAAGCTAGGATCAACAAACCAAAACCATGAAAATTGGTAAACATGTTGTAGGTCATGTTGCTTGCCAAAATCTGAGAGAGTTAGAAGCTGGAGCCAGACGCTTACTACAGGTCTACGAGTCAGACAAATGAGAAGGTCTATTCGTGCAGAAGCTTGTGGGATTCCTTGAAGCCTTGAGAGGAGGGTGGACGCAGGGCACTCTTGGCAATGAATGGACCTAGAATCCTTCAAGTGGGATATGAAGATTAGGAGGATCCTCCTTCTACAGTACTAAACAAAGGTACTGAACATCAGCTTGAAATTCCTGCTGGACCTCTTGGAATCAAGGATCCTGTTTGGAATGACATATAGGAGGACAAGGTGTAGAATATGGTGGGGTGTATGGGTCCGAGTCAGCGTACAGATTGTATGTGGATAGATATGGCAGATGCCTGGAGGAGCTCGTAAGAAAGCTAGTTTGGGCTAGTTGTGTGAGAGGAGGAGAACAGAAGAGCGTCTGGCAGGTGGGCCATAGAGATAGCGAGAAGAAGGCCAAGATCGTGTCCATGAAAAATCAAATCCATTCTATTGAGCGCCTTCTCAGAAAGGCTTTACCAGTGGAGGTAAAGAATGCTCAACAAAAGAGATTAGAAGACTTGAAGAAGCAAGCTGAACTCCATGGCCATGTTGAACTTGAACAGAAGATGGTACTCCGATATCAGAATGTCAAGTTCTTTGAGAGGAGGAAGATTGAACGAGCTATTCAAAGGTGGATGGATGGCGGAACGTGGAGCAGCCATTGCCAAGATGGAAGCTGAACCGCAGAATATTAAGCCCTTGAAGGCTGAACTACAGAGAGTACAGGCTGATGCTCAAAAGCTTCATGTATCTTGTCAAGAGTTAAATGCATAGGTGCAACAAATAACACAAGAGCTAGTGAGGGTTCGCACTGATGCTCAGCAGGTTCCAACTATGAAAGCTGAAATGGAGAGCCTCAGGCAGGAGATTCAACGTGAGTTTGAGAAGAATGCCAACACAGAATTGCCAGAGCAGAGAGGTGCAATGGAGGAAAACTTTATGTTTATGGCTAGAAAAGTGGAGAAACTGCGTGTAGATTTAACGGATCATGATGGCATACACAGATCGCAGGCAGTTTGGCTATTGACACATGTAGAAGATGGCAGCTGTTATGAAGAAATCAACGATTATTTGAGAAGCAAGAAATAATGGCAAACAGCCAAAGAAGAGGGCAAGGAGGACAGGCCGCTGATTTAGGATGCCTGTAATAAGTCGAAAGCAAAAGGGTGGTATATCGAGCATGTTAACTTTTAAAAGCTATCCATAAAAGCATAAGTTTTTAAGATTAGTCTAATGTTCTGAAAGCAAAATGTATAAAAAAGCCTTAGGCTTTATAGAAAGCTAAAAGGAAATATCAAACGTATGCACATTCCTATATAGGGAGAGGAGAGTGGAGAATTATGGGGTTGCCCTTTGAGTCTTCTTATATCTTGTGAGAGATGTGAGAGGAGGATCGCATGCGAGAGAAGAAACTCTTGTTGTGCCAACTAGTGAAGTTGAAAAATTTGGAGGTTGTGGTGCTAAGCATCGGCTTAGGGCTTTCAAGGTATGAGAATACAATTCACTTTGTTTTGTCTTCAAATTGTTGGTGTTTTTGAAATTTGAGTTAAAATGATACTCCACTCGCATTCGGGTTTTAAGTTGTTTTGAGCTACAAGAGGCATTCTTTGTTTCGTGTGTGGTTCACATAGTATTTGAAAAACATTAAAATTTCTTTTTATTGCGTTGTGCATCCGACAAAGTCAATTTCCCCAACCAACACTCCTTAACATCTCATTATCGGGTTGTGAGTGAGGCTTGGTCTCGTTCACGGCTCGCATAACAACATGAAGGTCAGGCAATTCCTAGGAGGGATCCAGAGATTTATGGCCAAAGCCCCCTTAGCAATCCTACCTCCTTCTACCTAATGGATTCCTCACCGAGGAACCTCTCACCATCGAGGCCCGTCTAAAGCTCCTCACAACAGTACAAAACAATTCCCCTTGGAGTAGGGTTCCACGTCTAGCCATGGGGGAGGCATAGCGCAATCTTTCCTCTTTATTGAAAAATTCTTATCAATGTCCAATAAGTCCTACAAACTTTTAATATTTATTTAATTTCTTGATACGGATAGTTTTAGGGTTGTCAAGTATTTCATAGTTGTTTTCGCTATTATATTGGATTTAGATACCAATATGCACTTGGGAGTTCCTATTTGAGTATATTTTCTTGTCTATATGTTATTCTGGCGATGTCTATCTCAATATGGTGGACACCAACTATAGATTAGGATGTGAGTGTCCACCTGTGTCTTTTTTGAGTATAGCTTCTCTCTACATTGTGGCATTCGTGCTCTCTATGCTTTGTTCATGTCTTTTGGTTGGCCATTAATTTGGTGATAATAGAGACTTACCAAAGACACAAAAATCATCTATAAAGACTCTCATGAAAGATGTAAGATATGGATCAAATGTTTTATAAGCTGCACCTTGAAATTCTAGTGGTCCATTCTTTAACCCAAAATTCATAACAGTACTCACAAATGCTCCCCACTCTATTATAAAGGATCTTTTTTCCATATCATCTAAATGCATGCAGATCTGATTATATCCAGAGAAACCATCCAAGAAACTATATATCTCATGGCCCACTACATCATCCAATAAAGAATTTGTAAACGGAAGAGGAAATGGATCAATGTTTTGCTCTATGGAGTCATTATTCTGCTACATGGAGTTACTATGTTCCAAAGGTAATACTGATGGAAAAACATTATATTGAGATAAAATATTTTCAACATCCACTTCAAACACTCGTATAACAGTAGGATTAGCTTGCAGAAAACTCCTCATCATCTTCAATCTCATGGGGTACATTAATTGTCTGAGCAACTAGTGGATGGTATTTAGACTTCAATATCACTTGATTCTCAATAGATAACTTGACCTCCCTCCCCCCACGAGGGATAATTATTGTATCAGAACCCCAATCTTGTTTCAACTTGGCTAATTTGAACCAAGGTCTTCCCAACAACATATTATAGGAATCTCCTAAGCCTTCCATACGGAGAACCACAAAACTAACCTTGAACTTCAATCCTCTTACTCGAATGAGTTGATTCCTTAATATTCCCAAAGGTTGAAGTCGTCGTTGATCAGTCATTTTAAATTTAAATGGTGCTGCAACAAGTCCTTGCAATTTGTGTACCACATATAGTTCTTTAGGTAGAATATTAACCCCTGAACCTCCATCTAGTAGTACATCATCAAACATACTACCCAACTATTCAACTTGAATGGTTGGAACCTTATAATCTACCACCTTCCACTATGTGGGGATTATTGCTTGACACTTTGAGATCAATCCACTATCACCATCATGATGATTCCATATCCTATCCTGATTAAATATAATATTTGCAATGAGCTTTTCCTTAAATCCTGGAATCAAATCAAGAATTTGTTCCAAAGTTAACTATAAAGAAGATTTAACCAATGCAGCAAACAACTCATGGGAACCATAAAATGACTCACATGGGTCAAAACTTTGATCTTGGTCATACTAGTTTGCTCTGTTGTTAAAACCCTATCCTAATGTTTGTCCTCATGGGTCGCTTGAGTTTACTGAACCCCATGGGGCAATTCTGTATCTTTACACTATTTTGAGTGCTGCTTCTTTTGAAACTTCAAAAACCTCCTTAGAGACCACTTCTCTATCCTTTTCATGATCCTCCCATTTAATCTTTTACTCTAGTAATGGCCAAAACTATAGTCTCATGTGGAAAATCTTCCACAAATATGCAATTCGAACATTCACAACCCAACTACGGTTCAGTACATCTAAAACATCCTTATTCAATACCTCTTTGTGACTTACTGTGCTAGTTTTCTGATCTATGGATTGACTTAATGCTTGGCCATCTGTGACTTGATAGGGTATCTCAACTAACACCATTGTTACACGTGCATGTGGTTGCTATCCATGGGGTAGTGTTGCCGGTGGCATTCCTTGTTGTTCTCCGGTCTGCATTCCCCTTTCAGCCCTATGGCATACCCATAACTTATAGTTAGATCCTAACATATGTCCCTACCTAGCACAATAATAGCAAAGCCCTTGTTGCCTTTGCTGAGCATTATTCCATTGCCTTGACTGATCCTTGCCCCATTGTGTAGGTGGCTGACCCTTCCTGCCAAAAACCTCTAAATCCTCTCTGTTTTACCATATCTGGTACAATTTGATTTACACATGCCATTAGGGGTGCTATATGTTGTCTTGTATTCCGCACTACTAGGTTGTGCTAGTATTCTCTAGCCTTGTGGCCAACTTTCTAACACATACTACATGACTTCCCCTTTCTTGAAGAGGTCATAACTCCCATATCCAAGAGTTATTTCTTTATCTTCTTTTTCAACCTCTTTTCCAAAGTTTTCTTTTCTCCTTTCTTTTTCCCCTTCTGCTTCTCCTTAGAAGAACTCTTATCCTTCTTAGATTTCTTTTTATGCCTCTTTGCCTCCTTTTAATTCTTTCATCATCTGAATCACTTGATTCAAAATCTGTCTCAAAACTTGATGAGGTATCTTCATCATCAACACTATCATCTGAAGCAGAACCATCTGAATCAGAATTTCATCATCAACACTATCATTTGAAGCAGAACCATCTGAATCAGAACATGAAGAATCCTGATTACTATTCTTCTTAAACTTGCTTATACCAAGCCTTTTTCCCACTCTTCATGTTGCTTCACCCAATGCATCAATGATATTATTATTTTTCACCTCTACATTAGCACTGGCTCCTACAATAACCTTATCCAACCCCTTAACAAAATATGAGTATTGTAAATCCAATGAAGGCCTATTCTATTGATTCAACCTATTCACTATGTTCTTGAAATTTCTTGCATAATCTTGAACTAACATATTCTTTTGCTTGATTTTCTTTAACTTTTTAAAAATATCTTGAGCAGTCTTATATTTTCTAAATCTGATGAGAAAAACATTCTTAAGATTATCATATATTGTGAAATATCTAGCATCATGAGTATCGTACCAATCCATGGCTTTACCCTTGAAGCTTACTGCAAACTGTTGTAATTTGACCTGATCCCCAAACATATCATTAATACCACTGGCCACACATCTTGTTTGAAACTATGCAACATGGCAATCAGGATCTTTCTTTTTGCCAAAGAACGTAGATGCCCTAACCTTAGTGTTAAGTGGTGGATTAGGATTCATAGCTCTTGGCTTCTTCTTCTTTATTGGTGGTAAGGGACTAAAAGTAAGAGACTTCTTTGCTGTAATCACTCGACTCCTCAAGAAGACAATACTCCCTATTACCAAATGCTACAATCTTTATGCTACTCTATCAGGAGGAGTTGAAAAATAATCCAATTTAGTTATTCATTTTTCATCTTCAATGGGACTTGGAGGAGATTCATTGGACGCTATATGCGTCGCTATATGCGACACATATAGCGACGCATATAGCGACGATTGCAGAGTATTTGCGATGCTCATAGCGACGACAATAGCGACGTGTGCAGTAAATTTGCGACGCAAATAGCGACGGTAACAGAGAAAAAAAAAAATTTGTGTAGGGCAGCAAGCTGCCCTGCCACATATAGCACTATATGATGTATGAGAGCCATACAAAATAGTTTCTGCACTACTGCATACAAAGCGTTTGCAAACAAAAAGAATGTATACTGAAATCATAAAACTGATACATGAAATAAATACATGATATCGCATAAAATGCGATTGGTACAATCATGAAACAATATCACTAATACATAGAAAATGTCTACATAGATCGGGCGACTAAAAACTGAAGGTGTGTGAGCTCTAAGGATCCAAGGGCGAGCTACAAATCCTCGTCCCCCGAAAGCTGTTCCCGCTGCAAAGGAGCATCAAACGGATTCTGCAGAAAAAGAAACAACATATCAATCCACCATACAATAATGCATTCAAATATCTCATGGTAACTATGGACAAGAAAGATGAGTGACTTACAGGGCCGCCGCGTTTATACAATCGGTCGATCAATGCCCTGAGACCGTGCCTCTCTGCATATCGAGTCTCAAGGCCTTGCGCATCGCGATTTATAATGGAGTGCTGCAAAGAAAACAAAATGCTAATTGTTAGAAACATGATTGTCAGTACAAAGAATATCTCAAAAAAACAAATAAGCAAAACAAAAGAGAATCTTACAAAGTCCTCCAAATATGTCCTGTGGCTGCCACTCCCAAGATGATGTACCGATCCGGCCTCGATTCGTGCCCTCGCCGCCTCCCGCTACTCACTCCAACGTCCTGGCGAATTTGTAGCCTCCTCCCTCAGTCGGCGCCAGTCGTCTGCATCTAACCACTCGGGCTTTGGAGCCCCACTCTTGATTGCCTTGCGTGCGTCGGATAGTCTATGTGACATGTATGCACGCATGCAATCCATCATCCAACCCGTAGAGAATCTATCCACTGCGGCTGGCACTGGGAACTCCTCGTGCAAGGATGCTACTATGTACTCCTTGCTCCCCTCTGGTATGTTCCTCCAATGATCCAGGACGTTGTGCCGAAAAACTTGTTGGCACAACTCCCTCATGCGAGCCATCACCCTCCTCCCCTCATCATTCATGATGATGGCTCCTGACCTACCATCCACTAGGTATCCATGACCCCTAGGAGTATGCCTAAGATGTGCCCTCTCCAATCTCTGTCCACGCTCCTGGGCATATCCAAGAGACCCCTGTACATCCGGTGTACCGACGGGGTACCCTCTCCCAGAGTGCCACTCAAAGGGGTGCCACCAAAGGGGGTGCCACCAAAAGGAGTGCCACCAAAAGGCGTGCCATATGCCGACGGCTGCACAAAAGCTGGAGTAACTGGAGTGGACGTCCCCACAGGTGTGACAAATCTTGGAGGTGATGCAGCTCCAGCTGAACGATGAGACGAAGACACCGCGTCCATGTCTCCACAGCAGCACCCCCTGATCCTCCTGCAGTCACAGTCCCTCTCTCTGGCCCAAGTCGTGAGCGTCGAGATCGTCTGCTCGAAGCTGAAGCATCTGATCGCACTAAAGCTGATCTAGCAGAGCGCCCTGACGAAGAACGAGACAGCTCCTAATCTGCCATCTCTCTGAATCTCGCGAGCTGATCTGGAGACATGCGTGCCATCATGTCCTGAAACTCCTCATCGCTCATCCTTCGACTCATCCTGAAAATGTCGATACCTGCACAGATAAAAAATGATGTTAGAATAATCAATTTAAACTATACAAAGCACATTAATATAAATCATTTTTGAAAAATCCCTCTTAAAATGCATATCTTATCTACCTTTATGGAAGATCTAAACAACGAATTGAGTAATACAATTCTCCAAGAATGAAGTATTCTATGGTCCCATGTTAATCTCCTGACACAACTCTACATACACTGGAAGGTCGATAGACATGTCACCACAAAAGAACGAGTCTGCCTCGTTCTCAAAAAATTCTACGACTTCTGCATTTCCATCATTGTTAGCCGATGCCGGCTCCAAGCTTGCGGTGGCCTCCACCCCTTGTAATTTCGATTCCTCTATTTGCATATTTTCTTCATCTATGCCTGGAACATCGCTTTGATCGTATACTCTAGCACCTCGAGGAATTGAAGGTATAACATACCACCATCGAGGTTGTCGAGGGTTTGGATAGAAGATTATCTGTTCACAAACACTTACAAAGCGACTTGAAACCATTGTAACATAAACCATGTCGTATTACAATTAGCAAGCAAATGACTATTTGTACCTGTTCACAATGGGCCGGCAACACAAAGGTGTCGCGCAAATCCATCCATTTTTTTCGGAATCTATTTCGAGAAATCCAGATGGACCTCGTTGAACTGTTGCTCCAGCTCCTCCAAGTACCACTTTGAACCACTGCACATCAAATATTATCATGGAGAAGCTACGGTAATCCATCGTAATAATACTTTGCAAGTTCCCAAAATACTCCATCTCATCCACAACCATGTTCGGATCCGTTGCTCGTCGCCGACTCTCTTGCTCAAACCTTGCCATGACACCACGGTCCATTGTGGAGCGCATTTGGTCAATACACTCCACCCGAAAATGCCGTCCGCACGACCACGCTGCACTATATATTTTGTACTGCACATTGAAACACTCAAATTAGATGTAGCAAGCAAATTTAGATACGACACATTCTAAACCCCTCATTACCTTTGGACTACATCCCCTCGAGAACTCCCACTCCTCCATTGAGACCTATGTCCCTTCGCTGGATGTTGCGGTCAAGGCTCCATGCAACCATCGTATTGACATAAACCGTGGCATCTCCTCCATGCCTTCGGGATATCGAATCGGTCGGTGACGCATACTGCGTCGAAATTCAGCTCGCGCTTCCTCTCGATCTTGCCTTGCAATCTGGTACTTGGCGAGCCACGTCTCCATGGAGGCATGGTGCAACATACAAAAGCAATTCACCTTCTCTTCCATTGAGGCATCCATTCTTTTTTCTACCCCATTTCCAACCACCACATCTCCAGTCAGTCTATCATCGTCCTTCAGCATCCATAGCATTTCATTGTCTAGTTCCACCGTTGGTAGCCATTGTGAGATATGCACTAACGTCTCTGACACCAACCAACCTTCCGCCATGCTACCTTCCGGACGAGCTCGTTGTCGCACAAAGCCTTTCAGGGTTTTCATGAAGCGCTCCAAGAAGAACATCCATCGCGTATGGATAGGTCCAGCAATCTCCACTTCGTCCACAAGATGCACAAGAATGTGAACTTATATCGTGAGCATGCTAGTGGGCAGGTATTTCTCAAAGAGATAGACCATCTCAACTGCTCCCCGCCTTGCGGATTCAATAGAGGACGTCTTAATCTCTTTCTGTGAGATCCATTGCACCCAAGTCGACAACTTGTAAATGGCCCCGCGAATTTCTGGAGTTAGGCATCCCGCGATCGCAATCGGTAGGACAAACTGCCACAAATGAGAAAGCATTAAGAATAATGGTCACTTTTCAAATTTCAAAATGTCCACGCTAATTAAAATCCATTCTGTTCACAAACCTGACATATCTTATGCCAATCATGGGATTTTAGCCCAGACATTTGGTCATCTTTAGAAAATGCGGACCTGAGAGAACGCATCATACCCGTCGGAGTGCGGATAGACTTGATTACTTGCTTCACAATGCGCTCTTCTTTGGTAGACAAAACCCAGGGAGCGCGAGGAAGCTGCACTCCCCCTTCAGCACTCGACTGCGGCCAAAGCGCCTCCATCTTACCTACCTCCTTTAAATCCATTCGTGACCCTATAGTGTCTCTCTTTCCTGTGATGTGGTTCCATAGCAAGCTGCCCACATTTTTGAAAATATGCATGGGATCCAACAAGTGGTTAACCTGTAAGTGGGTCCAATATGGCAACTCGTAGAAAACTGAGAACCGTCGCATTCCATTTGGATGTGATTCCGGGTTTACCATTTTCAGCTCGTACCAGCTTGCAGCGTTCATACGTGCTGGAGGTCGTCCAAGAAAACCTTCCCTGAGTTCATGATCCTCCAGCAAGAAAGCGGCGTATCCTTGATATACCATCTTCTTCATGGTTCGTGACCTTCGGGAGTCTAACTGTGGCCCACACAATGGACATGCATGATAACCTGAGGTAATGAGACCTGCAAGGCGATCCACGACCTAGTGAATACTTGATTGAATGAAATAAAATATAGATATTACCAGCGAGAACAAAGGTCTGCTCACCTGAGTACTCTCCCAATCCCGGAAAGTCATGCATCGTCCACATAAGAATGGCTCGAATGCTGACTGACTGCCGACCATCACGCCTGCTCATATCTTGCACCGTGACCCCCTCCTTCCACAAAATCTTAAGCTCATCGACTAATGGACGAAGATACACGTCCATATTTTTTACTTTGTAGCGGCCCGGGACGAGCAAGCTAAGGATGAGATGTCCTTTCTTCGTAGAAAGCCATGGAGGAATGTTGTAGTTGACAAGTACTATAGGCCACACACTGTAAGAAGTCGAGCGCAGACCGAATGGGTTCACACCATCCATGGCGAGACCGAGCCGAAGATTCCTTGGCTCTCGCGCAAAGCCTGGGAAGGTAGAGTCAATGTGGCTCCATGCGCGCGAATCTGCTGATATTCGTTGCACTCCATCCATGGACCTATTCTGCACATGCCACGTTGTCAAGCTTGCCATGGCAGACGTTCGAAACATGTGGTTTATGCGGGGGATGAGCGAAAAGTGTCTGAGAACTTTTTAAGGGATGGTCTGCCCTTGTAAGTTCTGTCGATACCTATGAGCACCACACTTTAGACATGTCTCCATAGTCTCTTATTCATCTCGAAACAATATGCAATCGTTGATACATGCATGGATGTTATTGTAGTCCATGCCAAGCTTCCGTAAAACATGTCGTGCATCATCACGAGACTCAGGCATGGTGTTTGCAGGTGGCAATATATGATATTTCAATAACCTGAAAAAAATCATAAAACACCTTGAAAAAACACAAATGTTTGCAATAATACTGTTTAAAAAAAAACAATGAAGTCTGTGTGCAAGGTACCTGAATAACTCAATCACACTCGTATCGCTCCAACCGTATTTTGCTTGCACACTTAAGAGTGCAAGCAATGTCTTCAACCGAGATACTCGACACCCATCATATAATGGTATGGATGCTTCCTCTCTAAGCGGGTCAGATGTCTCAATATCCATGGGAATCAATGCATCGATCATTGCCTCCATCTCAGGCTCCAAGATTGTAGGCAAGTCGGGAAGGTTGTCTGTCTCCTCTGGCATTGACGGTATAGATGGGCCTTGCGAGTGGTCGATTGGCTCCTGCAATCCATCCATCGCACGTCCACGAACTCTTCTAATTGGCCGCAAAGGGTGCACTCCCCCTTGGGTCGAGACATCACCCCCTGGATACAAAATTTGCCAACAAGACCCAATCTTATTGTGTATGGTTTTCAATTAGCTTGAGAGTACAATGCATGAAAAATGCTAACTTCAAATTACCGTTTGCTGAAAATCCACAATCGCCTGATCAATGATCTCAGATTGAAACTCGCCAAATCGTCGTACGTGTTCTATAGACAATCGGCGTTTTCGTCTAATTGCCAACTTGCATTGAGAGCAAGGACATGGGACATGCTGATTAAGATACGTCTCGCGGTCTTGAACAATAAGACCTTCTTCGTTTGCCATCTTATCTACATTACAGCAAACGAGGCTTAAATGGATAGCTTTATGGAGATGTACGTCAAGTTGCAAGTTGACCATAAACCTTGCATTGTATATAGTAGTCGAGAGATTTTCCGATGTTATATATCGGCCTTGTATCATGCTCAACGATTTGTTTGTCCCGGTAGATAATTATTTGTTATATCTCGGCTTTGAGTATAAGTAATCCATTTTAAAATTAATGCGCGCCATCTATGAAATTCTATAACTATAGTAATAAAATTTATTTCAATCAATTCTACTCATAGTCATAAGACCTGAGAGAAATTATCCTATACTCAATTTAAGGGTTTCTTCTTCTATAACAATAATTTTGGGTTCATTTTGATGAAGTACGTGGCCCATGGCAAAGCACATTGCATACCATTATCAATAAGTCTATTAGCTTAAATTTCCTTCCCCTTCCTCTCCCTCTCTTTCTCTCCCTCTCCCTCTCTTTCTCTCTTTCTCTCACCCTCTCACTCTCCCTCTCGTTCTCTTTCTCTCCCTCTCTCATTTCCTTCCCCTCCCTCTCCCTCTCCCTCTCCCTCTCTTTCTCTTTTTCTCCCTCTCCCTCTCTATCTCTCTTTCTCTCTCATTTCCTAAACAACCAAAAAATAAAGTGATTTAAACATCCTCCAAGCAAAAGGGAGAGGGAGAGATACAATGCACTCTCCCTCTCTTTCTCTTTCTATCCCTCTCTCATTTCCTTCCCCTTCCTCTCCCTCTCGCTCTCTTTCTCTCTCATTTCGTCTCCTAAACAAGAAAAAAATAAAGTGATTCAAACATTAAACAAGCAAAAGGGAGAGGGAGAGAGAGAATGCACTCTCCCTCATTCTCCCTCTCTTTCTCTTTCTCTCCCTCTCTTATTTCCTGCCCCTCCCTCTCCCTCTCCCTCTATTTCTCTTTCTCTTTCTCTTTCTCTTTCTCTTTCTTTCCCTCTCCCTCTCCCTCTCTTTCTCTTACTCTCTCGTTTCCTCTCCTAAACAAGCAAAAAAGAAAATAATTTAAACATTAAACAAGCAAAAGGGAGAGAGAGAGAGAGAATGCACTCTCCCTCTCTCTCCCTCTCCCTCTCCTTCTCTTTCATTTCCTCTCCTAAACAAACAAAAGAGAACGATTTAAACCTTCAACAAGCAAAAGAAAGAGAGAGGGAGACTCAGCAATGAGATATGGCGAGCGTGGGCGGCTTCTCTTTGCAACGAGGGCTCCTCCTCTCCTTCACGAACAACAGCGGTGGCGGCGGCGGTGGCAGCAAGTCTCTTCCTCTTCTTCTCTCACAAAGCCTTCGCTCTCTCCCTCGCTCTCGCTCCCATATAAAGACAACCATATTTATCACTCCACATGTTCTATGCTACACTCATCCACTCACTATTGGTTGGTGCTTCACTTTTTGCTCCAACTTTTTGTGACTATTCTCATGTGCATACTTTGGGTTAACTCTTGTGTGATCTTCATCATTATTGAGTTGATTTCCACTTGTAGCCTATATAAGGGCAACCCTAGTTGGTATCCCACAGATTGTGTGCTACACTCATCATTGACTCATTCTTAATCTATGCTTCACTCTTGTCTTGTGAGACCACCATCATTATTGAGTTGCTTTCCATTGGTCCTCACTAATCTTCTGTACACCTTACATTGTCTTGTGACTACCTAAGTGCATGATCTTGTAATGTTGTAACATACACTCTCTTTTCTCAATAAAGAGGCATGCTATAACTAGAAAAGATAGAGGACTAGATCCCTCAAGAACCACTACAAGATATAGACCTTATAGCGACGTTTAAAGCGACGAAAATACAAACAACAAAATTTGCCCCCGTCGTCGCAAAAAGCGTCGTTATTGACGATGCCATAGAATCGTCGCTATAACCGTCGCTATATACGTCGCTATATGCGTCGCATCGCATATAGCGACGCATATAGCGACGGTTACAGAGAATTTGGGAGGTTGATAGCGACGGTAATAGCGACGCGTGCAGTAAATTTGCGACGCAAATAGCGACGGTAACAGAGAAAAAAAAAATTTGTGGCAGGGCAGCAAGCTGCCATGCCACATATAGCACTGTGTGCTGTATGAGAGCCATACAAAATAGTTTCTGCACTGCTTCATACAAAGCGTTTGCAAACAAAAAGAATGTATACTGAAATCATAAAACTGATGGATGAAATAAATACATGATATCGCATAAAATGCGATTGGTACAATCATAAAACAATATCACTAATACATAGAAAATGTCTACATAGATCGGGCGACTAAAAACTAAAGGTATGTGAGCTCTAAGGATCCAAGGGCGAGCTACAAATCGTCGTCCCTCGAAAGCTCTTCCCGCTGTAAAGGAGCATCAAACGGATTCTGCAGAAAAAGAAACAACATATCAATCCACCATACAATAATGCATTCAAATATCTCATGGTAACTACGGACAAGAAAGATGAGTGACTTACTGGGCCGCCGCGTCTATACAATCGGTCGATCAATGATCTGAGACCGTGCCTCTCCGCATATCGAGTCTCAAGGCCTTGCGGATAGCGATTTGTAATGGAGTGTTGCAAAGAAAACAAAATGCTAACTATTAGAAACATGATTGTCAGTACAAAGAATATCTCAAAAAAACAAATAAGCAAAACAAAAGAGAATCTTACAAAGTCCTCCAAATATGTCCTGTGGCCGCCACTCCCAAGATGATGTACCGATCCGGCCTCGATTCGTGCCCTCGCCGCCTCCTGCTGCTGACTCCAACGTCCTGGCGAATTTGTAGCCTCCTCCCTCAGTCGGTTCCAGTCGTCTGCATCTAACCACTCGGGCTTTGGAGCCCCACTCTTGATTGCCTTGCATGCGTCGGATCGTCTATGTGACATGTATGCACGCATGCAATCCATCATCCAGCCCGTAGAGAATCTATCCACTGCGGCTGGCACCGGGAACTCCTCGTGCAAGGATACTACTATGTACTCCTTGCTCCCCTCCGGTATGTTCCTCCAATGATCCAGGACGTTGTGCCGAAAAACTTGTTGGCACAACTCCCTCATGCGAGCCATCACCCTCCTCCCCTCATCATTCATGATGATGGCTCCTGACCTGCCATCCACTAGGTATCCATCATTCCTAGGAGTGTGCCTTGTATGGGCCCTCTCCCATCTCCGTCCACGCTCCTGGGCATATCCAGGAGACCCCTGAACATCCGGTGTACCGACGGGGGTACCCTCTCCCGGAGTGCCACACAAAGGGGTGCCACCAGAGGGTGTGCCACCAAAAGGAGTGCCACCAGAGGGGGTGCCACCAAAAGGCGTCACATCTGCCGACGGCTGCGCAAAAGCCGGAGTAACTGGAGTGGACGTCCCCACAAGTGTGACAAATCCTGGAGGTGATCGAGCTCCAGCTGAACGACGAGACGGAGACACCGCGTCCGTATCTCCACAGCAGCACCCCCCTAATCCTCCTGCAGTCGCAGTCCCTCCCTCTGGCCCAAGTCGCGAGCGTCGAGATCGTCTACTCGAAGCTGAAGCATCTGATCGCGCCGAAGCTGATCTAGCAGAGCGGCCTGACGAAGAACGAGACAGCTCCTGATCTGCTCTCTCTGAATCTCGCGAGCTGATCTGGAGACATACGTGCCATCATCTCCTGAAACTCCTCATCGCTCATCCCTCGACTCATCCTGAAAATGTCGATACCTGCACAGATAAAAAATAATGTTAGAATAATCAATTTAAACTATACAAAGCACATTAATAAAATCATTTTTGAAAAATCCCTCTTAAAATGCATATCTTATCTACCTTTATGGAAGATCTAAACAACGAATTGAGTAATACAATTCTCCAAGAATGAAGTATTCTATGGTCCCATGTTAATCTCCTGACACAACTCTGCATACACTGGAAGGTCGATAGACATGTCACCACAAAACAACGAGTCTGTCTCGTTCTCAAAAAATTCTACGACTTCTGTATTTCCATCATTGTTAGCCGATGCAGGCTCCAAGCTTGCGGTGGCCTCCACCCCTTGTAATTTCGATCCCTCTATTTGCATATTTTCTTCATCTATGCTTGGAACATCGCTTTGATCGTATACTCTCGCACCTCGAGGAGTTGAAGGTATAACATACCACCATCGAGGTTGTCGGGGATTTGGATAGAAGATTACATGTTCACAAACACTTACAAACCATCTTCAAACCATTGTGACATAAACCATGTCGTATTACAATTAGCAAGCAAATGCCTAGTTGCACCTGTTCACAATGGGCCGGCAACACAAAGGTGTCGCGCAAATCCATCCATTTTTTTTCGGAATCTATTTCGAGAAATCCAGATGGACCTCGTCGAACTGTTGCGCCAGCTCCTCCAAGTACCACTTTGAACCACTGCCCGTCGAATATTATCATGGAGAAGCTACGGTAATCCACCGTAACAATACTTTGCAAATTCCCAAAATACTCCATCTCATCCACAACCGTGTTCGAATCCGTTGCTCGTCGCCGGCTCTCTTGCTCAAACCTTACCATGACACCACAGTCCATTGTGGAGCGCATTTTGTCAATACGCTCCACCCGAAAATGCCGTCCGCGCGACTATGCTGCACTATATATTTTGTACTGCACATTGAAACACTCAAATTAGATGTAGCAAGCAAATTTAGATACGACAAAATTTACCAACAAGACCCAATCTTATTGTGTATGGTTTTCAATTAGCTTGAGAGTACAATGCATGAAAAATGCTAACTTCAAATTACCGTTTGCTGAAAGTCTGCAATCGCCTGATCAATGATCTCAGATTGAAACTCGCCAAATCGTCGTACGTGTTCTATAGACAATCGGCGTTTTCGTCTTATTGCCAACTTGCATTGAGAGCAAGGACATGGGACACGCTGATTAAGATACGACTCGCGGTCTTGAACAATAGGACCTTCTTCGTTTGCCATCTTATCTACATTACAGCAAACAAGGCTTAAATGGATAGCTTTATGGAGATGTACGTCAAGTTGCAAGTTGACCATAAACCTTGCATTGTATATAGTAGTCGAGAGATTTTCCGATGTTATATCTCGGCCTTGTATCATGCTCAACGATTTGTTTGTCCCGGTAGATAATTTTTTGTTATATCTCGACTTTGAGTATAAGTAATCCATTTTAAAATTAATGCGCGCCATCTATGAAATTTTATAACTATAGTAATAAAATTTATTTCAATCAATTCTACTCATAGTCATAAGACCTAAGAGAAATTATCCTATACTCAATTTAAGGGTTTCTTCTTCTATAACAATAATTTTGGGTTCATTTTGATGAAGTACGTGGCCGTATGCAAAGCACATTGCATACCATTATCAATACGTATATTATCTTAAATTTCCTTCCCTTCCCTCTCCCTCTCTTTCTCTCCCTCTCCCTCTCTTCCTCTCTTTCTCTCACCCTCTCCCTCTCCCTCTCGTTCTCTTTCTCTCCCTCTCTCATTTCCTCCCTCCCCCTCCCTCTCCCTCTCCCTCCCTCTTTCTCCCTCTCCCTCTCCCTCTCCCTCGCTCCCTCTCCCTCCCCCTCCCTCTTTCTCTCCCTCTCTCATTTTCTTCCCCTCCCCCTCCCTCTCCCTCTCCCTCTTCCTCTCCCTCTCCCTCTCTTTCTCTTTTTCTCCCTCTCCCTCTCTATCTCTCTTTCTCTCTCATTTCCTAAACAACCAAAAAATAAAGTGATTTAAACATCCTCCAAGCAAAAGGGAGAGGGAGAGATACAATGCACTCTCCCTCTCTTTCTCTTTCTATCCCTCTCTCATTTCCTTCCCCTTCCTCTCCCTCTCACTCTCTTTCTCTCTCATTTCCTCTCCTAAACAAGCAAAAAATAAAGTGATTCAAACATTAAACAAGCAAAAGGGAGAGGGAGGGAGAGAGAGAATGCACTCTCCCTCATTCTCCCTCTCTTTCTCTTTCTCTCCCTCTCCTATTTCCTCCCCCTCCCTCTCCCTCTCCCTCTATTTCTCTTTCTCTTTCTTTCCCTCTCCCTCTCCCTCTCCCTCTCCCTCTCCCTCTCCCTCTCCCTCTCCCTCTCTCTTACTCTCTCGTTTCCTCTCCTAAACAAGCAAAGAAGAAAGTAATTTAAACATTAAACAAGCAAAAGGGGAGAGAGAGAGAATGCACTCTCCCTCTCTTTCTCTCCCTCTCCCTCTCCCTCTCTTTCTCTCCCTCTCTCTCCCTCTCCCTCTCCTTCTCTTTCATTTCCTCTCCTAAACAAACAAAAGAGAACGATTTAAACCTTCAACAAGTAAAAGAAAGAGAGAGGGAGACTCACCAATGAGATATGGCGAGCGTGGGCGGCTTCTCTTTGCAACGAGGGCTCCTCCTCTCCTTCACGAACAACGACGATGGCGGCGGCGGCGGCAAGTCTCTTCCTCCTCTTCTCTCACAAAGCCTTGGCTCTCTCCCTCGCTCTCTCCCTCGCTCTCGCTCTCAAAAGGCGAAGAAAACAAAATGAAAACGGCGCTCTGGTTTCGGCCGCGCTTTTTTTCCCTGCGGCGTCGCTATTTGCGTCGCAAATGCGACGCAAATAGCGACGCATATAGCGACTCCAATTGCGACGCCTATAGCGACGCCGATATCCGCCGTCGCTAATCGGCGTCGCTATTGCCCCATTCCCTTGTAGTGAACCAACCAAGTATGAGCATATCCCTTTCTTATAAATTTTCATTTGACCCATTCTTGAAGCTCCTCCTTAGAGAGTATTCTACCCATGAGAAATATAACTTACCATTGACTAGGTGGGTAGAAAAGAACTCATTCATCACTTAGATTTTCTATTTGGTTTAATGCTTTCATATTCAAGGAGGATGTAATTGTTGTTAATGAAAATCCTTAATCGGCCTATCATATTTCTCAAAACAAATTCAATGTTTGATGGCCGTGTAGGGCGACCAAATTTTCGTGCGGTTCTCAAATTAGCTTGTGGGGTTGCTAGTGAATGGACACAAATTGACATAGGAAGGAGAGAAAGGGATGGTGAAACAAGTGGAACAAGTAGTGCTTGCAGGATAGGTGGCACAATCACAAGATGAAGAGGAGTCTACCAACTTATAGTGGGAGATGCCTTTTTGGTAGGAAGATCAACAATGGAATTGACTGATAAATGTGACAACAGCAGGTGTGTGGTCATGGTTATTAGCAAGAGCAGAGATAAGTGAGTCTTCATCAAATATGACATGATAGATAAAAAAACAATTTTAGGTGTTAGGATCATAAAGGCGGACGTAGCCCTTTTAACACCATGTGGCTCCCCATATCCAACATACAATAACACGGGTAGCATGAACTTGTAGTTTTTGGGAATCATCTAGAGAGAAAAAGGCATATCCTGGTGAGCTAAACACATGAAAGGAAGTGTAGTCAAGGAGACGATCAAACCATCGAGTGAATGGGAAGGAATTGATGATTTTAGAATAGACTCTATCTTGTATAAAATAGGTAGTTGATACTGCTTCCTCCCAATAAGATGGAGGTAGCTCCCACAACAACAAGCTTACTCCTAGTTGAATCCATCAATGTACGATTACAGTGTTTAGCCAAACCATTTTGTTGAGTGGTAGAGGGGACAATAAACTGTTACTTAATACCACGACTAAATATGTCTTGATTTGTCCATTTATTAATTCATATAAGATGTGGGGAATGGAACTTCCTAGTTGTCTGACCTATCATTCCGTAGCATGACATCTAGGGAATGGGATTCCTTAGTTATGTGAGCTATAATTCCTTAATATAAGATGTTGGGAATAAAACTCCCTAGCTATATATAGGCAATTCGTATACACATGCCTAGGAATTCCTTGTATCATACATGTGGGAAAATGACTCTCTACTTATATGTAAGGAATGCATATGTGTGTATAGAATTCCCTAGTTGTAAATAGGGAATTCATATAGCCATGTCTAGGATTTCGTACTATGACATGTGGGAAAAGTGATTCCCTAGTTATAAGTAGGGAATGCATATGTATGTACCTATGAAATATTAGAGAATTTCCTACGTTCAATAAGTTTCCCTATATAGGAAGTTCAAAAGCTCCATATGCTTTGGTGTGGCTCGGACTAAGGGTGTGTAGATGCCGCCATGTATGGTGAGGCTCGGTATTAAGGTAGCTACTGTATCAGGAGCTCTCAAAGGAACCTGGGTGAGAAAGGAATGGTGCCATGAGTGAAGATAGCAATGATTCTCTAGCTAGATGAAAAACGGGTATAGGGAGCTACTATGCGCAATGTGGTGAAGGCCATGAGGATCGAAATGGACGTAGGGCTCTTTTGTTTGAGAGAAAGGATTGGATTGAAGGCGGATACTTCTTGTCATCATGTCTACAACTTGCGTTAACTTCTGGAATGTGTGTGCTCTCCGAAGTGCAACGATGTCTGCATGGTCCAAGCTAGAAGATCGATAGATTTACCCTGAGGCTAGTAGCAACGCATAATATAACCAAGCTAACGAATGTCTCACAAAGATTCCTAACATGACAATGAGCCATAAGACCCAAAACGAGAAGTTTAAACAAGAGAAGAAGTTACAACCACCCTTTTTCAATCAGATTCATATATAGCATTTTACGCTCTATATTCAAGTTTCCTTAGGAGGTTGGTTGGTTTCTTGTTTGATTTTGCCCCGCATTTTTTTTTCCCCAAGTTTTTCCTTTGGATACGGTCATAAAAAAGTAGGTAGAATGGCGGAGAAGCCGAAAAGCGATCACGCGTGCCACGTGACCCCCAAATGCGGAATTGGTCAAAAGCACGTGAGTGATATAAAAGCCCCTGCACCCCACGAGAACTTTTATTCTGCCATCTGTGTTTCTCTGTGAGACCTCGGCTCTTGCTCTCGCTCGCTCGCTCGCGTTGTCTGTTTGGTAGTGCGGTACTTCTCAGCGATCAGATCACCCACCGCCTGTAAAATTCAATAATCCATGGGGCTTTTGGACTTCGTACAATATTGTTTCAAGGGCACTGCTGCACGTCCTTCACCAGCTGATCACGATCATGGCCTGAAGATGGGAGTCCATGTCGTCGACGCAGCTCCAGCTTACAATCATTCAATAACATCTTCAGAAAGAAGTACCAAAAAGAAGGCCAGTCTGCGCCGCTGCCGCCTTGCGGCCGACAGCCGACCTGCAGATCATGATGGAAAGCTAAATAGTATCCAAGCTGCTGCTGCGGCAGTGGTGCAGCAGTTTAACGGCATCCGCGTGAGGTCGAGCAGCTGCAACAGCCTTATCAATCTGCCCAACTTCAGGATCGCGTGGAGCTACCATGAAGAAAATCATGATGATGATGATCTTGCCCGTCGTCCATGTCTCAGCCTCGCATCCCAGCGGACCCTGCTTGATTTTGTGGTGGAAAGTGTGGTGCATGGCAAGCTAGCATCGTCAGCCAAGGTACAAAAGCTTATCGATATCTGCATCGTGGCGCCCACCCCGGCCAGGAGACCATGCTCACGACGACCATAGCAGCTGCGTGAGCGACAGTACAAGTAGCTCTGCTCCATATTCGTCCTCATCATCAAAGAGCGACTTCAATCATGGTTCCAAGACATCTAGCCCCTCCTCTTCGTCTACCTGGTAATTTTTCATCGTCCGGAGAAGAGGAAGGAGAAGACCGACCATCTTGTCAGACAGATGATCAGTGCTTGTACGACAACAATATGGATACTGCCACAAGGCTGCTCGCCAGGGAGATCCTGCGACAAGCGCAGCGCCAATTAGACGCTGGTCACTATGGTGTATCTATCCACAGCGTCTCCTTCGATCGGCCTTCCTTGGTTGATGAATTTGCCAAGAGTACAGCTGGCCCTAAACGACCACGACAGCGATCCTTGTTAATGCTGTATTCAGATATTCAACCCAGCTTGTAGTACTGGAGCTATTGTTCCTGCCTATTATAATTACTTTCGTGGCAATTGTACAATATTCTCGTTGATTCTTTTCCTATCTTTATTCAGAGTTTTGTTGAAGGAATGATCAAAGGAGAATATTGCAAGCACATTCATGCTTGTCTGCATCGGTCTCTTCTCTCATTCCATCTGCGCAGTACGGCGGTAAATGTGTGCGAGTGAGTGAGTGTGTGTGTGTGTGTGTGTGTGAAGCTCCCCCAATCCCATCTTCACTTATCGCATGCGTGCTTCATGGAGGCACACACGGTACACCATCCCACATTCGGGATTCCCAAAGTTTTAGAGTCTTCAATTTAATTGGAGCCAAAGTCTTGCCTTCGCAATTCACTACACTTAACCTTGTAGAATCTAATGTACTTGCATTAAAAAACAGTGGAGAGCCATCTTTATTTTCATTTCCCCATGTTAATTAATCTTATTGACCTTTCCAAGCTTAACACATCTCTACGATCAAAAATACGTATGCCGAGGATCTTAAATAAGCAAATTAAATTACTCATCATCCTCGGTACACCATGGGGAGGCAATCCGCAAATTCAAAACATATCCCAAATTGTGAACACATGTTGTACAAAAAGAGAATGTTTATGCATTGATACATAGGGCCTACATTGATATGGTGAGTTCCATAAACATCCACTCCTCTACTTTATTCATTGCACAACTTTATTGGCCAATCCTCTACCTCTTCCTGCAGACTTGTTGAGTGGGAGCAAACATGAGCTTCCAGGATTAGAAAAGTGTTGAACAAAGGGACTTTTCTTCTCTGTCCAATTTCATGCATCCTATACCATATAGGTTCAACTGGCTAATGAGGAGGCTATTGTACACCATCATTCAATGACTTTCACTAATTAAGACATATCTTGTTAAATGTAGTTATGCCTCCATCGAGCTTGTGTGGTACCTAGCTTACACCCAGCAAACGTTACGGGGGATATCTCTATCTATCTCTTAGGAAATGATTAGAGATATGTCTTCACAAAGAAAAATATAGGAGAAGGTCACAATGGCTTACCTAGAACAAACTGATCCACTCGAGGGCTTGTCCCATATCCATTAAGGAGGAATGGAACATGCTTAATCTGTCGACATGTGTGTTTATCTCAAGGTTCCAACTCTTTCTACATAGGCTTCGACCTATATAATATTGCCACAAACCATTTATAAATTATAAATATATTTGCTATTATCGTCCTATGTAGATAGTAAGTTGTAGATGGACATAAATTCTTACTAAAATAGACCATGAGTTGATTCGTTGGCCTACTTGGACAATAAATGCTATAATCTAGATGAATATCACAACTGTTGGAGTGTCTCCAATAGCTGTTGTTGAAGCAAACATGGGGACTAAACATGATGATAAGAAAGAATGGTAGCTGAGGTGAAGACTCACTTTGAGTGGTATGGGTGGTGATACAGGTGACCTATCACATTGTCTACTCATCCAAATGAAATCAACCAAACTTTAGGGTTCTTTTTTAGGGACATTGAAGCACACTTAGTCCATCTAAGTGTGGCACTATGTGATCAAGTCATAAAACATATTGTTTCAAAATCCAAAATGGTTTCAGAGTGGGATACACTTGCATCTAGAGCTCGCATAACCAACACTTGATTAGTTCATTATCATTGGGTACTAATCATTCTTTTAGTTTAAAGTTATTCTTATCCTACTATCCTTAGCGTTAGATAATCTTCTCCTTACCTTATTCACCAACCATCACTAGTTCCTAACATAATTATATTTTTTTGAGTGAAAATACTTTTTAAAATTCTAAATTAGAATTACCATGAAGATTAGAATGGAATAAGGATTATGATGTAATTATTTTTAGGAGCTTTTAAATATGATAAAGGCTAGAAAAAGGACTCAAAATATTTTCTTAAATTATTACTTATGATTAAGAAAACTATTTAAGAAGTTGTGAATTAGGATTAGGATTACAATAGCTAGGCTATATATAAGCCAGACTTCAAGTTATGTGAGAGTACACATGTAAAAAAAACCTTGCTTATACATATAGTGGATTTGCAGTAGATATATAGACTAACTAAACATAGGGGCTTCTTCAAGCTACACATACACATTGAGCTTGATAGAATCACAAGCTCAAAGGGTTGGGTGAACATGCTTAACATTTTATTTTCTACTCTGACTTAGGTATACCAACTTTATCGAGTTCAGATAATGCTCAAGGTAATGTTTTAAACTAGAGATATTTGAATGGGAGAATACCTTGCCCATGTAGCCAATGCAAGATAACTATTAGATGACATCATCACATCATATAAGAGCTTGTAGACTGTTGTGTAATGTCAGTGCCTCCAATTACATCAACCTGTGTGACAAGTTAACTTGACTTTGATGTGACTCATGAATCTATCTATTGTATAAGATTTTATGAGGGCTTCATTAATGATTATGAATAGAATATTCATGAACCAGAGGTCAAGGAACTTTCACAAAGAGCCAAACTACAAACTACTGAGGTGTGTTCTAAGGTGCCACAAGTGGAGGTGGTGAGCCATTTGCACATCCTTGAAGAGGAAAACCAATAGAAAATGCATCTAACAAAGGGCTGAGAATGATCCCCTTGAGGGAGATGGATCGAATAGAGCTAGATATAGATGAAATGATAGACTATCTTCTCAATGACAATCACGCTTTTGTTGTTGCCTTGAAGAAGGAGGCAAATATGGAACTCTACAAGGGGTCAAGAATATCTAGACTAAAGATTTATTTATCATGAAAAAAATTATAATCAGACATGATTGTGTCCATGTTGGTAAATGTGCTAGGGTACAAAAAACATGAATTTTTCTATGACTGTAAACATGCCTAGTCTTTGTAGGTTTTCTTGTGCCACATTAAATACATTCATAGATGTAATATCTCATATGCCTAATAGATGCATTTAGTTTGTATTTTTTTATATTCCTTCTACTTTATGTAGGGATTTTATATTTGATAGCTATTTCAAATCATTCTCTTCTTTACTTAGCTAATACGTAATTTTTTAGCATTCATGATTTTATGTTTGGTAAATGTTTCAAATAATTATCTTCTTTACTTATCTTGGAGCTATTTTGTTATGATTTCATGATTTATTATTTCTCTTCTTTAGTACCAGGAGTAGATGAAAAAGGACTAGAGAAATAATCTCTAGAGTCTTGAAAAAATCAAAGGTATGGCTTCTTGTGCTTATTTGATATTTGGTTTAATTTTCTTGTACTCATTATTTGGTATTGTAATAATCGACTGGGTGAGGGTATTTGAGTAATTTCTTGGCATCATTAGAATATTTTGGACACTAATGTGAGGATGTATGGAGTGAATGCATGTAACATTATATGTGTTTAGATGGGGATGGTCAAGTATACAATCACTAAGCCCTAAGGCATTCCAATTTTAGAGGCCATGCCAATTAAGCTATTAGGAGGAGCCTATATGTTGCGATGTGGGAATATGATCACCAAATTCTTTGGGAAAATTTAGTATATTGGATTTGAGATTGTTAATTTTGAGATAATTATTAGGTCATGCACATGAATATGTGAATGTTTATGGCTATGCATATGTACATGTGTGCACATGGCAATTGCATTAGATATATACATATACACATGTATAGGCTTCTCATATAAATATTTTTATGTGTATGTTTATGCTTATGCATACATCATGTTTGCGCATATGCATGTGTGTGTGCGCGCATGCATGTGTGTGTGTGTGTGTGTGTGTGTGTGGTCTAGGCATATGTGTATGGGTATATGTGTATGGGTATACTCATGCATATTATGTCTGTGTATGCATAGCCTATTCTTGTTTCTATGCATGTATATAACCTATGTGTATGCCTGTATGTAGCCTATATGTGTATATGTGTGTGGCCTAGACATATGTATGCACATGTGTATAGTCCGCATGTATATATATACATATATGTGGTATCTATGTAGTCATGTGCATAGCCTATCTTGTGCTTGCATGTAGCCTATTTGCACATATAGCCAATGGGTATTCATAATCCATTTGCATACACATGCATAGCCTATGTGTATATGTATATGTGTCCACACAAGCTACCCATAAATGTGTGTGTGTGTGTGTGTGCAATAGACATGTGCATGCATATGCAAAGTTTTCATAGCCTATACATTTGTATGTGTGTAGCCTATATGTGTAGTTCTTTGTAGCCTATGCATGTTTATAATTGATGTGCATACATAACCTATGTGTATGCATTTACATAATATATGCATGTATATGCATATAGTGTATACATAGGCAAAACATATGTATAGGTATGCTTAATCCATGTGTACATAGAAATAATATATATATATATATATATATAGACATAGACACACACACCCCTACATGCGTTGTCGTGCTGCTGCGCATCCGAGCCGTAAACACCTCCATTTTTGTTGTGCATCTGTGTTATCTTTTCATGTGTGTTTCATTGTGTTTGATTGCTGCATTATTTTTCCGTCCTTATCAGTACCCGCATCCAATGTACATACTCCACTTGTGTGTTTGTGTTTCTGTGTGTTTCTATTTGTGTGCATGTTGTGTGTGTGTCAGAAAAATATGAAAAACTGATGTCAAAGAATAATATTATGCTGTCAATTTCAATGATGAATTCCAAGAAAAGTGCAGGAAACCGTGGAATCAAAGGGAGCTTTGTAGAAGCCGACATTTAAGCTATGAAGATAAAGGTTGCACGTGAACAAGGCCAACGTAATATGCGAGACAAAGCATTTTTGAAGAAGATACATTAGCACTACATGCCATGGAGAAGAAGGGTCCATATGCCTTTGCCGTAGACTTTTTCGATAGATGGAGTCTCTGGCTGTCTCAAAGACTGCAGCTGCCCCATATAAAATGTCAAGCTTCTTATCCAAAATCAAGATGAAATGATCAAGGAGGAAGGTTTTGACAAGAATGGCTATTGGGCCTGGTTTGCTGGTAACCTCGCTTCCGGTGGAGCGGCCGGTGCTTCTTCCCTCCTTTTTGTGTATTCCCTTGATTATGCTAGGACTCACCTTGCCAATGATGCCAAGGCTGCAAAGAAAGGAGGGGAACGTCAGTTCAATGGACTCTTGGATGTCTACAAGAAGACTCTGAAGTCTCACGGTCTTCTGGAGCTTTACCGTGGATTCAACATTTCTTGCATTGGAATCATTGTATACCGTGGTCTATACTTCGGAATGTACGACTCTCTGAAGCCAGATGTGCTTATTGGCAGTCTTCAAGATAACTTTTTGGCAAGCTTTTTGCTTGGCTGGAGTATCACTACTGGTGTTGGCTTAGCCTATTCTTGGCAAAAAGGAGTTTTTTTTTGCTCTTTACCAGGCAATTAAGGAAGAAATCGATGGAATTAGTAGGGGGGAATCTTAATGAGTGTGGTGTCATCGCTGAGGGCCAGAGCTTATGGAGAACAGGACAGGATCGGAGAGCTGGACAGAAGAGGACGACACGCTGAAGGTGACGTCAAGGAAGACAAGCAAAAGACAGTGACATCAGAGAACAACAGAAGGACACATTGGAGAACATCTGGAGAGCTGATGAAGATGACTAAAGTGACAAAGGCGATTAACGAGCTATTCAGAAGACGAATGAGGAGGAGTGTTGCATAAATGATGGAATTTCGAAGCTTTGTCATCATTCACCTATCCTATTGCCAGCTCCAAACTCGAATTCAGTCTTCGCTTGCAAGCGCACACTGCTGAGAGGGGAGCACTGATCAGTCCGGAGGGGGGAAAGGCATGCTTTCTACACAAGAACTCGGATTATTACCTATGAGCAGTGGAGGCATACATACTCGAAAGATGAGAGAAACTCATCTCTTCCCAGACAAGCGCTTCTCGGTGGTGTATCTGGAATCATTGCGCAGGTCTTTGTGCCAGAATATCTCAATTCAAGGTCATTACTAGCCCTGCAGATTTGGTTAAAGTTAGAATGCAATCAGATGGCCAGTTTGTAAGTCTTGGATTTCAGCCTCGCTTTCTTCGCACAGAAAGAATCACCGCATTCTGACTCCTCTCGCGGGATCCCCTGTCGATCTGAAGCAGCAGCACACATTACTTCTCATCAAAACACGCCTTCAATTCGCGCGTGCCATGGGAGAATACAGTTGGGAAGTTGTGGCAGTTACATAACGAGCAGTGTTTGGCTTGCATTGGCCTTTGGAAAAGGCAGGTGCGATTATGCTGATGCTTGCTAGTGTTGGATATAATGAAACTGAAGCACAACTACTGCAATGGAATTTGTTCTAATCATAGAGGCATTGATGAATTTGCATAGCAGAGGCATGTTAGAATGATCAAAGAAAGACATAATATGACAAATCCTCAAGCCAGGTCCATTGAAGTATTTGCCAGCTGAGCCCTATTAGTCAAAGGGGTGGCATTGAGCTTCTTCATCCCACACTGCTGTTGATTTGTACACTACATAGAGTCATCCTATGGCAAGGCATGGTAGCAGATGAATTACTGGAGCTGAGATTTCGCCTTACTGATGTTGGTATAGATATTGGACCAAATAGATATGTACTTGCAACAACTGTTGCATCCTTAAAGGAAAGCATTCCTGCACAAGCTGGATGTTCAGAATGAGCACTCATGGATCTCTTGTATTTTTTTTGACAAGCAATATAGTGATCTTTGGCATCAAAACTTGAGATCTTTTTGTCAGCCTCTTTCCTTGCTGTATCTTGAACCCCGTGTTCTGCAGCTCTTGCACGAACTCTACGACAGCGTGCGTATCATGTGCATAAGTCTATGTTTAGTAGTATGTTATTTCATGCGACTAAACTTGTTATATTGTGTTTCTATGGTTGTATCTATTCATATTAAGAGAAATATTGATGTGGTAAGGATCATTTGTCAAAAAATCCCAATGGCAATATAAATGAGATAGAATTATGATTGAGATATATGCCTTTTCTGGGCATTCCTCTATCCTAGTCGAGCTTTGTGAGCATATGACTATCCCCTAGCCTTCTCAACTATAGAGGCTTCATGATCCCCAACGGCTTCAATACCATACAATCCAATAGTACTAGCATTGCATAGTCAAGATGCAACTGCTCCATCTCCATTGTTGGGGCTATCCCAAAAGAGGAGGAGTCATAGTAGAGAATATCTAAGAAATTTGTTTGAAGGTGATTCAATCCTCTCTCCACAAGTATTTGAACAGATAGGCCCGTAGAAATCCAACCATGTGTGTACTACCAAATTAATTCTATGGTTGGCATCCTCAATAAGAATAAGATAAATTAGATTGTGAGCTACATATTTGGCATAATACTTTAAAACTATCAAGATTTCTTTAAATTCTTTCAAGACCAAGAATTGAGTGAACTCTAAACAACCATTGTTGTAGTGCATGAGAATTTTCTTAATCCCCTTTGCATTTGAGGTTCATACCATTGGGCATGAGAGACGATCAGAAAGGCAATTGCTCACAAGAGATACATGGTTAAATTGAGAGTAGTAGAAAATAAGAAAATGCCAAAGCATGGCTTGGATCTTAGGCCAATGCAAATCACTTTATATGGAATAGAGTAGAATGAAGTTGAAAGCAAGGTGGAGTGCACAATCTTCAGGCCACAGCAGAGGGAGATGGGGTTTTAAAAATTAGAGTAAAAAATGACCCCTTTAGGGGGTTTGACTTATTCTCTCCTTGAAAATGGGGTAATCATGAAATTTTTATATAAGAATACCAGATTTGTCATGCCATAGATATTTAGAATGTTGAGATATCGAGCTCCACTCGTGATACGCCAGGGTGACCGTTGTGTATTTATGTCACCGACGTGTCGGTTGCAGATGCGGTTGGTACACCGCCCATGAATAATAGCTACATGATAGCTATCCTTATCTATTCTAGTTCGTGGCTCAGTTAGTATGCCACCTTAGTTAGTTGAGTTTGGTTTGAGACCCATATAGAGGGTTCTTCTATTTCTTTGTACTTGAGTTCTTTTGGCTTACACAACTAAGAAGAGGAAAACTGTTTTCAGCCTCCACCTTGTGTGTCTTCCCCCATTGTGCAAGCAAGAAAGCTTCAAGCGAGACTCCTTCCTTCTCTCCCACAATCTTGACATGGTATCAGAGCCTTGTTCGTGGTAAGGAGCTCAAGAAAGCAAGCCAAGCTCGCGGTGTTCTGGTTGAGACGCCCTTCACGGTGAACCTTGTTTTTTTGATTTGAGGCCATTTCGGGGCCTGTTTTGGAGGCGGAAGTTCTCTGCACGCACTCAGAAAAAGGCCCAGTTTTATGCTGTGCAACCACTGTTCTACAGGTCAGTGAAAAGTTACTGTAGAAATCGCATCGTATGCTTGTGCGCAGAGACATTGGGAGTTACAGAATCATCCCTGTTGCTTGTTGATGCAAAATCGTCACTAGGAAGTGACTGTGTGGTTAAATACCACTTTCGCCAGTTTTGCAGATTTGCCCTTGTGAGGGTGAAGCTGAGTTTTTGCAGTGACAGAAATTTTCGCAGTGTTCTGTAATGGCGTCTGATTCTCTCTCACAGATTGTCACTGAAAAGCTTGACAAGAACAACTTCCAGGCATGGAAGTTTAGAATGACGAATTTCCTTATGGGAAAGGGATATTGGGAATTTGTTGCAGGAAATGAAGAAGAACCAGTTCTTCCTGATGTTCCCAATCAACAGCAAATGCAGGCATTCAAAGCATGGCATGAGAGAGCCAGGAAAGTTATGTATTGGCTGTCTATCAGCATTTCAGACTCTATGATTGTGCATATTCAGGATGCAAGTACGCCAAAGGAGGCATGGGATACTTTGTCAAAAATGTACAGCACAAATACTCAAGCCAGGAAAATGCAGCTCAAGCAAGAGTTGCATAATGTGCAAAGAGAAAATATGAGCATCAACGACTACCACATGAAGGTGAAGAAGATTGCACATGCACTTGCTTCCATTGGGTCGCCAGTGGAAGATGATGATTTAGTTTCTGTGACCTTGAATGGTCTAGGAAAGGATTATGCACAGTTTCGGACATCCATTTCAGTTCGTGAAAGATTTCCTGATTTTGAGGAGTTGATTGCTCTTCTAATTTCTGAGGAGCAAAGAAATGGTGGTGCATCTTCTTCAGGAGGAACTTCAAAAGAAGCTGTCTTCTACTCAAATGCTGGAAGAGGTAGAGGCAGAGGTAGAGGAGGCCGATTTGGAGGCCGTGGCAGAAATCAGAATATGCAGCAAACTCAAGAAAACCAGTCCTATGGAGGAGGACGTGGTAACTCTAGAGGCAGGGGGAGCCAAAGAGGTCGTGGTGGATGGCAAAGAGGCCAAAATGCAAACAGTAATGTTGAATGCTACTACTGTGGTAAAATGGGTCATATGGGTAAAGACTGCTATAAAAAGCAGAATGACATCATGAATGGAAAACTGCAACAAGGGAATTATGCATCTTCTAGCAGACAGGGTGATGACAGAAATGAGCATTTGTTCATGGTGCAGCACATGAACAATTCTATGACAAGTGCAGAAGAAAGCAATAATGTATGGTATGTTGACTCAGGTGCATCAAACCACATGACAGGTCATGCAGAATGGATGGAGGATGCAAGGAAAATGGAAAAACCAGGATTTGTGGAGACTGGTGATGATACTGCACATCCTATTGTGCAGATTGGAAAAATTCCCTTGTCTATGCAGGATGGGAAAAAGAAATACCTGTCTGATGTATTTCATGTCCCGAATATCACCAAGAATCTGGTTTCTGTTGGTCAAATGGTTGAGCAGGGCTTGCAGGTCAGATTTAATCCTCATGGATGCTTTGTTGAGGATATGAAAAATAAAGGTCGCTTGATAGCAAAAGGAAAGAAGAAGGGCAGAATGTTTACATTGGATGCAGACATGCCTGAATTGAGTGCAGCAATGTTTGCACATGGGACCGGTGTAGTTGCAGATATTGATATCTGGCATAAACGCATTGGTCATGTTAATATACAGCGACTTAAATCAATGCAGGCCCAAAACATTGTTGCAGGATTGCCTAAGTTCAAGGTTGCAGAAATGCATAAGGTATGTGAAGCCTGTCAATTTGGAAAACAGGCAAGGAAACCATTTCCTAGACATGTTCAAGAGAGTAAGAAGTCATTGGAATTAATCCACTCTGACGTGTGGACTACTAAAGCTGCATCTCTTGGAGGCTGTCATTATTTTGTCAGTTTTATTGATGACTATAGCAGAACAGTTTGGGTGTATTTTATGAAAAAGAAAAGTGAAGTTTTTGGGCATTTCAAAACTCTTAAAGCTATGGTTGAAAAAGAAACAGGCCTGCAAGTAAAATGCCTAAGGTCAGATGGAGGGGGAGAGTACCTCTCAAATGAGTTTGCAAGGTTCCTGCAGGAGCATGGCATAAAGCAGCAATATTCATGCAGTCATACCCCACAGCAAAATGGAATTGCAGAAAGAAAAAACAGACATATTGGAGAGGTATCTCGTGCCATGCTCAATGAAAAAGACTTGCCAGATTTTTATTGGGCTGAAGCAGTTGCTACAGCAGTCTACATAATGAACAGGACTCCCACTGCAGCAATACATGGAATGACTCCAGAGGAGAGGTATACTGGTAGGAAACCAGATATTTCTCATTTGAAAATTTTTGGTTGCATTGCCTATGTACATGTGCCAGATGAGCTGAGATCCAAGTTGGATCCAAAAGCTGAGAAGTGCATCTTTATTGGTTACTCTCTGCAGCAAAAAGGGTATAGATGCTATAACCCTTCTACTCGTAAGTTTACAGTGAGCAGAGATGTTGTTTTTGATGAGATGAGTAGCTGGTATAAACCAGTAAATGTGATTGATGATGTAGATGCACAAAATGGTAATGCTGCACAGAATTCACAGCAGCAGTCACAAAATATTAGTGGACCTGGAGCGTCCTCTAGCAGTGGTTCACATTCTTCGCCATGGACAGGCAGATTGAGATCAGGAGAATCTTCTCAAAGCAATGCAGATAGTGGTATGCAGGTATCACGAAAAGGAAAAGAGAAGGTTGATCAGCCCATGTTTGATGTGAATGCAGGTCACTCTTATGTGGATGGTGAATCCAGTGGCTCAGAACAGAGCATTGATGATGAGTTGGGTATTCCTTCTATTGTTACACCTGGAGTAAGGAAGACCAGGGATGTTTTGAGGGCACCTGGGAGTGAACCCACTTTGCGCAGGTCTACCAGAGTTAGGTATCCTGTGGATAGGCTGAAATATGATGGATTTATAGCCATTCACTATGCATATATGGTCAAGGTGATACAGGAACCAGAACCCACTTCTTTTGAGCAAGCCATGGGAAAAGAAAAATGGGAGAAAGCCATGGATGAAGAAATGGATGCCTTGGAAGCAAATGCTACATGGGAATTGGTACCTTTGCCTAAAGGTAAAAATGCAATTGGCTGTAAGTGGGTTTATAAGGTGAAGCACAATGCAGATGGTTCTGTGAACAGATACAAGGCAAGATTAGTAGTCAAGGGGTATGCACAAACATATGGCATTGACTATGAAGAAACATTCAGTCCGGTTGCAAGGATGGCAACCGTAAGAGCAGTCATTGCTATGGCTGCATCAAAGGGATGGTCTTTACATCAGATGGATGTAAAGAATGCCTTCTTGCATGGTGATTTGCAAGAAGAGGTATATATGGAGCAGCCACCAGGTTATGTGCATGCTGTTCATCCTGAGTTTGTTTGCAGGTTGAAGAAAGCCTTGTATGGCTTGAAGCAAGCACCTAGAGCATGGTCTGACAAGATAGGACAATATCTTGTCACTATTGGCTTTCAGATTTCCAAGGCAGATTTCTCACTTTATGTGAGAAAAACAGAGAAAGGTATTATGCTACTTGTCATTTATGTTGATGATTTGATTATGACAGGTGACAGTGATGAAGATATCCTTCATGTGAAAATGCTATTGAAGCAGAAGTTTGAGATGAAGGATTTGGGAGAGCTGCGTTATTTCTTGGGCATTGAGGTGATTAGATCACCAAGTGGGATACAGCTCTTGCAGAGGCAGTATGGATTGGACATGCTGTCCAAATATGGGATGACAGGCTGTAAGCCTATTTCAGTTCCTTTGGAGCAGAATGTGAAGCTGAGCACAGATGCAGGTGAAGCTTCTAGAAGACCCTACTATGTACAGACGCATAGTAGGAAGTTTGATTTATATGACTATTACCAGGCCAGATTTGAGCTATGCTGTTGGATTGGTAAGTCAGTTTATGCAGGCTCCAAGGAAACCACATTCGGATGCGGCTAGACGCATACTCAGGTATGTGAAGTCCACATTGCAGTATGGACTATTTTATGAGACTGGGGTTCAGATACAGTTGCATGGATACACTGATGCTGATTGGGCTGGTAGTATTTCTGATAGACGATCTACCAGTGGATATGTGTTCTCTTTTGGGAGTGCTGCAGTCACTTGGAGCAGCAAGAAACAGGCTACAGTTGCCTTGTCGAGCACAGAGGCTGAGTACAGGGGTGCAACAATGGCTGCATGCGAGGTAGCTTGGTTGCATAAGCTACTTTATGATATGCATCAGTCTACAGATGGACCAGTTGTCATTTATTGTGACAACATGAGTAGTATACACTTGGAAAATAACCCAGTCTATCATGCTAGAACAAAGCACATTGAGGTGCATTATCACTATGTGCGAGAGAGGGTTTTACTAGGTCTTATTGATCTAGTTTATGTCAGCACAGAGGATCAGGTAGCTGACATATTTACGAAGGCATTGGGCGCAGAGAAGCTGCGCAAGTTCAGAGACCTGCTTGGTGTGCAGGAATTGGGATTGAGCTCGAGGGGGAGTGTTGAGATATCGAGCTCCACTCGTGATACGCCAGGGTGACCGTTGTGTATTTATGTCACCGACGTGTCGGTTGCAGATGCGGTTGGTACACCGCCCATGAATAATAGCTACATGATAGCTATCCTTATCTATTCTAGTTCGTGGCTCAGTTAGTATGCCACCTTAGTTAGTTGAGTTTGGTTTGAGACCCATATAGAGGGTTCTTCTATTTCTTTGTACTTGAGTTCTTTTGGCTTACACAACTAAGAAGAGGAAAACTGTTTTCAGCCTCCACCTTGTGTGTCTTCCCCCATTGTGCAAGCAAGAAAGCTTCAAGCGAGACTCCTTCCTTCTCTCCCACAATCTTGACATAGAATGTATTCATAGATCTCTTTTTATTGACCTAACACACCATGAGATTCTTTACATCTTAAAAGACTCAAGTTTGATGTGACCCTTCACATGACATTTATGATCCCTAGTTATCACGCCAAGGATCACAAAAATTTAGAACCTTTTGAACTATGAAGGAATACCATGGCATGCTATAGATCTATGGAGATACCTCAAAGAGTCTATTCTAAAGATCCAGGCTACGAAAAATTTGGAGTTCCTTTGCGAAAATTTCATGATGGCCCCATTTTTCAACAAAGAGAGAGTGAGTCAAATACCCTAAAGGGCCCATTCTTAAGTCCAAATTTTTCCCAGCAACATGGAGCGATTTTGATGATTCCCTCTTAGACAAGGAGACATTCACATGTAGGAGGCTAGTTTTATAAGTATCTAAAATTTTTCTTAAGTGTTTATGCTCATTTATTTATGATCCATTGTATCCTGGAGGGGGGTCACTCATGAGTATATGTGTGTATCATGTGACTTCAAAATAAGGGGCTTTAAAAATATATATTTATACATTTTTTACATACAAATGGGTGGCATATAAAGGGCTTGTTTATAGATTGAATTAAAAAAGATTGTGTTTTATTCAAGAAAAATTCTTAAATAAAGATACTTATAAATAGGCTTGAACATAGGTGATATAAAGAATATATATATAGTGAACTGCCCCGATACTATATCTAATACTACCGATGTTTCCATTTTGTAGTTGAGCATTGTGGGCCAAATCTCCACTAACCATCATGAGATGGCTTATAGGTGCCATCATAATAGGTTTACTACATTGATGCACCTATATAAAGAGGCTATCGTCATGGAGGAATAGCAATGTGAGATCATAATAAGAAGATTTTAATATGTTGTTTCTTTTCTTGCATGCTTTGAAAGCTCTTCATTATTCCAAGTTTGAATTTTCTACATCTATAGGATGCATCAATGCAAAGTGGTGCTAGAGAGGAGGAGAGTGAAGTAGGGGATGACGTGGAGAGAAAAGAGTATGATGATATGGAGGTAACAATGATGAGGATGATGAAGAGATTAGTGAGAAAGGATGAGATGATTATTTTAGCTCTTGGAAGGAGATATAATTAGTTATGTATATAGTATAGTACTTATAGCATATTAGGTACTACACAAAGCCATAATAGATGGATTCAAAATCATGTAAATATATTTCTTATACTTTCTGTATATTTCTAGTAATATATACAACACTCGGCTATTCCTATTGAACATTTTGTTGTCTCAAATTATGTTATTCAATGTAATCTCTTATAATATATGGATTGGATTCAAAAGTTAATGCATGCAAATACGAATCGATACTCTTGGGTAGGACATTAGATGGATGAAATAGTAAGGAGTCAAGAGATCCCTCTATAAAAGTTAAGAGTCATGTTTCATGTCTATTGTCATCTTCCAATTGAGTAGGATATATTCAATACACTATATTGCAATGTATTATGATCTAATATACTTTGAAGGATAAGCAATGAAATATAATATTCAATGAGCAAGCTATTCTAAGATCTATATGTGTTTTGAATTATTTGTGTTCTTTCACACAATGAACTAATGAGTCTTCAATATGAATTTCTCTATGTTGCATTTTTGTATTTGTTAAGTATATCTTAACTGTGTAACACTTGGTGACCATGATAATATTTCCCCTTGTCATGATTTTAAATGTGCACATGATTTGAAGGCCTGAAAATGCACCCCATTGTTGTTTTGGTTGGGTGTAGTGTGTAGCATGAGCCGAGACGGGATTGCACTCTAGAGATTACAGTTTTGCACACTTCTTAAAGTGGTGATGATCTTGATGAGTATGGGATTCTTGAGTCATTTCATATGCTAAGCAATAATGGTCGCTTTCTCCAACTCGGGGATCTCCATTGGTTCCACCTCTCAACCCTCAAATACTACTGAAATTAGTTATTCAATTCTTCTCCTTTGCCATTCTAGTTGTTGTTCCTTCTATTCCTCCTTTCCACCAAGTCAATCAAGGACATGCTATGCCTCCCTAGTAATGGTGACCCCAACCCTTCTTTACTTTCCACCTTACATATCAATGATATCTTTGGTCTAATCCTTTACAAAGAATATTGCCTAATGAGTCTTCTTGACTCCCACATGCCCAAGCATGATACCCTGAAGTTCAATGTATCCAAAAAGGTATCTTATCTCCTTCTACTCTTCCTACTTCTTGGGCCCATGTACTCCATAACTACCTCTTTGTAGAGGCAAAATTCCTAGTACATAGGGACCAACAAAAAATCAATAAAAGTGATATGTGACAAACACTTTAATTTTCTCTTTTCACCACCAACACAATATTAGTGAGTTTGGAAACCTCCCAATTCCCATTTTTTGAATACTAAAAAGGTGGCACCCGGATGCCCATAAGTTTCTCAAAACCATATTATGTGACCTATCATTAGAAAATGCTTGAAAAACAGAATCTATTGAGCTATAGAGCACTCGATTTGGAGTTATAGTGTTCAAGTTATGACAAATCCAAAGATTTGACCACATGTCCCAAACTTATGGGAAATTCCCATATTCCCCAATATATTGTTCACCAACTCTCATCCACCTAGTTTGACAACTTCCACCACCTCCCTCGCAAACACTGCTTGTGATGGATGTCCCAACCTTATCCTAAGCCTAGTGCCTCAAAAGAGTCTAGCACTTATCCTCATCAAGACTCAGTAGTGTAGCACTCTGAGGACCAAGTCCTCAAAAAAGGGATCTAGTCAAATCAAGACACTACTAAGACACAAGAGTGCACATCCACCCACCCTAGGAAAGGCAATCCTTTAACTCGCCCAAGAAGTCCACTTCTGCCACACTAGTCTCTCCATCAAATTTTCCCTCCTCAAATCTCAAGGATAAAATCATTAGTAGAGGAAGAACCCTCCCAAGACAACAAGTGCTCTATGGCCAACAACACTCACAAGTCTGGATGGTGCCTCCCTTGCTCATACTCCATCTTTTGCTTCTCTTTCCTAGCAACTCGTCCTCAATGCTCCCAAGTTTAGCTAGGGAATGGCACATCAGTCCCTCAACTTCATCAATAGATTCTTGACTTGATAGTAGCTTGAGCACATCAATGGCTCACCACCCAAGTAGACCACCTCAAGCAAGCCAATATAGCCCTCTCCAAAGAGCTCCTCGACAAAAGGATGCACCCTCCTGCAACCATTAGCAAAGGTTTTAGGCATACCAGCAAATGCAACTGGACTTTGTAGATGACATTTGGAGAAAAGTGCAAGATATTGGAGAAGGAGAATGTCTTCCTTTGTGCACATGCAACAGGAGTAGAGCACACTGATGGAGCAACCCCACTTAAGCTAAAGACCATTGCGGAACTCTAGCAAGTTTATGAGATGGAGTGGCTCGACCACTAGAAAAAGCGAAATCAAAAACTCCAAGCTTCCATGAAAAACTCCTCCTCCAAGTTCCTGCCCTTGCCTAGCAAATTAGATGAGCCAAATACGGATGCTAAGCCTGACCCTCCTGCCCAACTCAACCCACTACCACTTCGCATATCCACTAGCAGAAAAAAAGTGTTCATGCTAGTTTTGCCTTGTCTCACTCACAATCTACCTTTGGCTTCACTGCCAAGTTAAACTTGTGGTCTTGCCCTCAACCCATCTTCCCACTCTCCAAATCCTCATCATGGATTGCTGCATCCCCACCTCCAGGAAAAGGGAAGCATCTCGCAATGAAAGAGCCCAACACTGCCATGAGTGATAAGGATGTATCACCAAAGGCTTTGGCTACACACTTTTTTGACTTCTCCATTAGCATTAGCTCCACAAATCTGAAGTGTTGGATGATGGTGGAGCACTACCAAGCACTAGAGTAGTGAAACACTGTGGTAGAGGAGTGGATTCATATATTACAACAAGCAGTGCTAGACTTGAAGTGAGACTAGAAAGTAGAATTTGACCTTATTTGGTAGGATAGATGAACAATAGGCAGTCAAAGCATCCTGAAAAATGAAGAAGGCTAGCATTTCTTGTCCTGAACTTCCAAATGCCCCTAGAGCACTTGCCTATATCTGAGAACCAAAGCTAAAAAGGAATTGTGTCTCAATCAAGGAGAAGAGCACCCAAATCATGATTATCCAAGCAAGGACCATAAGGGTAAAGATCCTAACCTAGAGGATCCATCCTCCAAAGATCCCTGATCTACTTCCAATCAAGATATCATGAAGTTGGCTAGCATTCACTAGCTCTGGATCCACCTTACTAAGTCCAAAGCCCTAGTGTGAAACATTGTCACTGCATCCATGTACTTTAGAGTATCAAATCCATGCACAAACAAGAATCCAATGGAATGCAAGTCTACCATAAGGAACTTTTAATCATTTCCTACATAGGAAAAAGAGGGAATCCCCTACCAATTCCTTAATTAAAACTACACATAAGTAGGAAAAGTAAATGATAGGAAAAATAGAACTTTTCCTAGCTAGATAAACTAGGGAAGCACATAGGAAATGGAAATTTCCCAATGGGAAAATTTTCTATGGGAAAAATTCAACATAGGGAAGATTTCCTATGTAGGAATTGTCCTACATAGGGAATTTTCTCTATGAAAGAATTTCTCTAACTAAGAAATGTTCCATTTTTCTTATCATTTAGTTTTTCTACTTATATATATTCTTAAGTAGGGAATTGATAGGGAATTCCCTTTTTTTTCCTATGTGGGAAATGATTAAAAGTTCCTTGTGTAAGGGACAACATTGGCTACAGGGAGCTGGAACAATCTATCTTTAGCTATTATAGAACACAATATTAGTGAGTTTGGGAATCTCCCAATTCCCATTTTTTGAATACTAAAAAGATGGCACCCAGATAACATGCCCATAAGTTTCTCAAAAGCATATGATGTGACCCATCATTGGAAAGCACTTGAAAAATAGAATCTATTGAGCTATAGAGCACTTGATTTGGACTTATAGTGTTCAAGTTATGACAAATTTAAAGATTTTACCACATGTCCCAAACTTATGGGAAATTCCCATATTCCCCAATATGGTGTTATAGGGAATGCCATGGATAAAGAGGGAAAACTATCTATAGTTGTTATAATAGACCTATTATAATACTCAAAACACCTCTAAACCTACATTTTCTAACTAATAAGACAAATTTGAAGCTTCATTCAATAAAAGAAATTACAAATTGTCACCACTCAAAGCATGAGAAGCATAACAATACTGAGAAAATATAAACCTAGTGAACAACACAAAGACCTATGATTTTGAAAAGTTGCAATCACGCTAAAGCTTCAAACATTGGCATGCATAAGAAGGTTCACCACTAGCAACATGAGACACCTACTTATAACAAATAACTTTTGAAGTTGTAGACCTATGGGCAAATACTAAATGATGTATTGATTCGAGTGAGTTGACAGAAAGAGCATAAGAATTTGATTATTAGTACTAACAAGCAAAAGCAATATCACCATCTAAAGCATGACATAACATACATAAGAGGATTCATCACTAGCAACATGAGACACCTGCTTGTAGCCAAACTTTTAATATTGTAGACAGCAAGCAAGTACTGAGTGATGTATTTATTCCAATGAGATCGTAGAAAATGCATAACAATTTGATTATTATTAGTGATTGAGAGGACCAATGCCACCATCTGAAGCATGATATACATAGTTATGATGGATAGAATTTTAGATGAAATAGACTTGTTAGACCAACTATACTTATCCTAATAACTATAGATTGATATGCTCATGCCTTGAGATGAATATGGAGCATCCCAATCATGATAAACATGCAACCTTCAACTAATTTGTAATTGTTGAAAGCTAGGAAAATTTTAGATTTTTTCATAATGATATGCATGGTACATCTTCTCCATGACATCATACACTCTAGCTTGTATCCATTATTATCTACTCATGTAGGAATATGTTTTCCTAGACTTCTAAAGTACTTCTAGCTGCTACATCCAATTTTAAATTCAACATTAATATCCCTCCTCTTCCAAACTCTTAGGGATGGAAAGGGTTGGGGCAAGTAAAGAGCACATAGAATATATAACAACACACAATCACAATATATGACAAATACCTGATGAGAGAAGTTTTTATAGAGAAATAAGAATGATATGATCCCTTGTTCTTTGCATCTCAAGGATTAGGGAAATTGAGATGATAGTGGAGTTGATGACTTTTGAAGCATCTCTGAGAATGTGTTGTACCCACGACAGATCCTAAACACAACGAGTGTAGTCCATCTATTATTCAAGAATGATGCCATCCAATTGTGTGGCTATCTAGATAGAAAACATACAACTATGATGGTTGGTTGATAGCATGGCAGACTTTCAATTTGTTCAAGCTTGTTTTTATAACTAAAACTTTCAATTTTCCACCACAATTATAGTGAAAATTAAACAATCTAGAGGACTATATTCTAACAAAAGGCATTATATGAACAAAAAGTTCAAGCAGCATGGGACTTGCAATTCCATTGGCATATTGTGTTATTGATGAAAGGGTCTCCTGCCAATACACAAGCTTGCAATTGTGAAAAAAGAAGATAATCACATATACACACCATTACACCAAACAAAACATGTTTGATTACCATAGTGCTCTTGTCTCCTAACTAAGAAAATAGAATGCATTTCTCTCTTTGTTCTCTTAGATCAAAGTATAAGACTATATAGCACTTGCCATTGTAAAACTTTCCATACTTGCTTGAAGGTGTAGCCTCTTTTGAGTTTGGCTATACATGCCATACTTGAGCAACACTCCATAAGTTTGATTTTTGATCCCTTGTAGTCATGCCATACCATAAAAAATATTAGCCAGTGATCTACACACCAAAGGACTTGATATGGCATACAGAAGAGCCTATTATGAGATTGGATGTCATGCCATGGATCCCCATTCACACATTTCCTTTGTGCATACTCTCAAATAGAAAGCCAATCCACTACCTAAAGACACTCAACAAGTTGCCATAAATACTAGACATGGATAATACTCATGCATTTGGTCAACCAAATAACATATAATAAGACAATAGAACAAGGAAACCTTTAAAGCTAAGTGAATCCAAGAATAATCTTAAGGAAAGAAATAAGGCTAGTTATAGACTAAGATGCCTAACTATTATATGTGAATATTTATGTTACAAAAATGTATATACAAACCCTCTTCGTCAAGGTGTTGCAAGGTATAGACTATTACCTTTAGTACATGAGGGCTCATGGCAACCTTGTGGCACACATTAATTTGTCCTTGCATGATTGTCGACCGTAAGAACCAATGTAACCTATCCTATAGATGCAAAAACGTTTCCAAAAAATGAGCATCAAGATCCTATGTTAGAGGAAGCAATGATAATAATGATATCAACTATTATTCAAGTAGGAGGAGTTTCCCCTTATCTCAATCTTCCATCTTGACTCGGAAAGCTAAATACAACTCATCATTTTTTATTTGATGGCTACTCCCCTTAGTGTATTCTATAATAGACTTTTAGATGTACTTGCTGCCCACATTTTGACCATGCCATAGTAGCTACCTTCACCTTCTCTACATGAAGATATAAAAAATGATGATAGATTGCACATGTTGTTTCATGGATGACTGCCTCCTCATGTAAGCTTCACTATAGCTATTTTCTACTTTTGATTTTTATGAGCTAACAAGTAGCTAATAAGTGCATTTTCTTGTATTCAAGAAAACTTGCAGCCTTTGATAAACCACCAAGTCTTTTATCAAGGTTGGCATGCATGTCAACCTAGCCTATAATGCACTATGACTTGAAAGGCCTATGCAAAATATTTTGTCCACCGCATGAGCTAAGGAGACTATTGTTTCAACTTACTATCCAGAATCTCAAGAGATCTTTTGTATTATGTGGCTATACTCTAAAGTCAATAGAACCTAGTATTCTCCTCATTCTCTTTTTCTCTACATCATCTCTTCAAAATTAATCCCTTTCACCTCCAATAGATGCTCTCAATACAAGTAGTCTTGTCACCACTATATCCATTCCAGTCCCTCCCTTATCTTCTCATAATGCTTATTTCTTTTGTTATCTCCTTTTTCCAATATTCTTGAAGAGCTTTCACCTATGAATATCCATCTTTGCCACATTAAAAAAAAAGGCATGCACTAAAATTCTATCCTACGATCAAACTTAGAAGCACCTATATTGCAAGGTCATGATTTATGCAATGTACCGATTTAGACTGTGGATGTTTTCAAGAAGTCCCTTTGGACTAAATTGTGCTCTTCTTTGTCATAGATTTATTCTCCTAGTTGTCTCCCCTTTTTTGTGGATTCTTGAGTAATTATTCACATGCTCTTGATGATCAAAACGTGCGTAAAGAAGTCAATTGTCCTCAAGCATGGATGACTACATCATTGGCAAATCATCTAGCCCAAGCTTCCATTCTATAATATTTAAGATTTTTTTAAAAATGCCTTCACAACCAATGATTCACATTGGTGTTGCATTGTCTCATATGTTGGTATATGGATTTCCACTTTTGACAGTATCATATTGCAGAAGATTTTCCAAGCCCATTAACTTGAAGATACCATTTCTTACAGATTAGATTGAAAGCCAATCTTTTATTGAACTTTAGGTGCATGTTTGATATGGAATATCTTAGGTAGCAAGCATAGCTAATGCTTTAAGTGGAACAGAAGTTGGAAACTCAAGATTTGGACTTTACTTAGGACTACATTGGATGAGCATTATATACTCACAAATACCATCCAGAGCTAGGAAGATTTGTGACCTTTAGTACACCACACTGAATGAGCATAATCTAATTCATGAGGTGTGATCAAATTAATTTGATATGATGTGTCCAAAGTTTCTAGTTGCATATTTGGAATGCCTACATTATGATCTCGGGGGGGGGGGGGGGGGGGGTCACTCATGAATATATGTATATATAACATGAGTTCAAAAGAAGGGGTTTTTAAAACACCAGTTATATACATTTTTTACATACAGAAGGGTGTCATATAAAGGGGTTACTTAGAGATTGAATAGAATAGGGTTGTGTTTTATTTAAGAAAAGTTCACAAATTTGGATATTTATAAATAGGCCATGAATGCAGGTTATATAGAGGATATATATATAGTGAACCCCTCGAGATCATGATCACCATCTATCATCAATGATTGCATAGACTTGCAATTATCTCTACTGTGATGATGTCTATTCCCTCACTATTGTCTCATTTTCTACATGAACATACTCAGCACATTGGCAATCACTACTTTGACTAGGCAAAGACTTAGTTAGAGCAGATTTAGTACCATTTAGCCACTTCTTATGTGCATTCTCCCTTACAACTCAAAGTAGACCTTGAAAACTACCACTCATCCAAAGCACATTAAATCCTCTGAAATCATATGCCCAAATCTACATAATAAAAGTAATCCTCATATTTGAAAACAAAAATTTTTATTGGACATTATGTCATAGATATCAAAACATCACTAAGCATAACTAGACAACTTGATATATTTCAAAACATAATACTAGCTTACTTTCGTGATAAAGGAGATTCACAATCTACTCCTGGAAGGTTTTTCCATAGTTGTGTTGCATCATCGAGTAAGTTACTCATGAATATATGTGTGCATCACATGGGTTCAAAATAATGGATTTTTAAAATACCATTTTTATACATTTTTTACATATAGAAGGGTGTAGTATAAAGGGATTATTTACATATTGAATAGAAAAGGGTTATATTTTTTTAAGAAAAGATTCATAGATAAGGATATTTATAAATAGGCCCTGAAACCACATGATGTAGAGGATATACATAGAGTAACTTCCTTGAGGTTTCATCATGCGCACTATCTCCTAATCGTTTCACCCTCAAATTGCCTGCGTCAAAAGTTTAGGGTTTTGCCACAGGGCTACAATGAGGCTACAATTCATGATAGCATTCAACATGGTGCCATGGGGAATTGCTTCAGACGTTGGCCCTACTCCTGCTAAGAAAACTGTCTTTCATATCTAAGAGTTGGCTCGATGTGTAGAAGAGCACATATGAATATACCAAGAGCATTAATGAGATCTTAGGCAAGGTCATTCATTGACCTTGCCAATTCTGATCGAGAATTTTAGGAAAGCTTTCCTCAAGCATGGAGTAGATATTAGCAGCTCATAGAGCTTGTTGGTTCTTTCAAAGATAGTAGTTGTCTATACATTTCTCTCAACATGTCACACTTTGAGGACCTTGATTTTTGAAGAAGGTGAAGCCTTTATCTCAATTCAGGTGATCCCATTCAAACTTGAATTTCGGCAATGAGCAAAACTGACTAGGTGGTAGGGGAGGGGCTGCAATTTCGACGCTTGAAACACTTTAACTTGCTCCAACTAAACTCGTATAAGACCTTCAAATAATTTTATTTTGAATGCGATCCTATTACCCTCCCTGTTTGTCAATGACCACCCCAGCTAGATCACCCTCTTGAGCACATGCCATGACACAATCCCTACATATTTAATAACTTCAGGCCAATCTTATGAAGCCACTAGAACACCAATAGATGGATTACAATCCTCTCCTTAACCTTGATTTTTCAACAACTTTTTTGTTTGGTAATGGTCACTCCTCTTATACAATGTTAATTATTATTATCCCCCCCCCTTCTTCGTAGAGATGCCCTCTAATGTGGCCTCTTCACATACCTATTCGTGGCTTGACAATCATGAAGATTATTGTCTTTTACATCCAGTGTTTTGATTCCCTTTCTTAATGTTCCAATTAAGGATAATGAGATCCCCTCATAGCTAGTGAAATTCCACCTTATACTTGCTCCTTTAGCCATAGTTGAACTACTATGTGTCATGCCTACCATCTTGAGGTTAGGCATCAAATCCCATCTGCACACCCTACCTTTTCGAAGAGACCACTCCCTCATCTTCTTTTAAGTATACCACATTCCATCAAAGAACCTTCAAGCCCCTAGCCTCTCCTTGTAAGTCTATTTCCTTTTGGACGATCCATCCCTCTCATATTGAAGAGTGCCCTGCAACAGTCTACCTTGTATGAACGGTTTTTCCATAGTATATAGGGTCAAGAAAGGAATAAAAAATCTAAAGGATCGCCAATCTCAAGATATGGCCCTCCCTTTGCATCTCATGGCTTGTTCCTCATGTAGGTTTTCCCAATCTCTAGTTGAATCCCTGAAAAGCCACTACCATGAAGATGGGAGTCCCTAACCTGCCAAGACTCTATCATACTCTTGGCCTGTTGCAATTTAGTTAAGGTCAAACATCAACGTACTTGATCTTAACCACAAAGTTCCTCTCGACACATGCAGCTATGCATTTGTAAATGCAAGGATTTTGGCACCTAGGTGAAGGTTGAGCTTGAGAGTATTTTCTTCCTTGAGATTTGTGATGTGCTCAATATAAAAAATGACATAACGTGAGAGCATTATACATTGTGTTAAGTTTTAGTTGGGTCTATACTCATTTATGGTGCAAGACGAGAAAGTGTGGGACCTCAATAGGGCCAGTGATTGGTTAGAGATCTAAGTTAGAGATTCACCCTAGTGACTATTGTGCCACACATTTGCAATAGACCAAATTTGTATAGTGGACACCTAGCATTATTACCAATATTAGGGTGATGCTCAAGGTTATATCCAAAACTACTAGAGTGATAGTGAATCTTAGTATGTGACATTATGGTCATTTGATTCCTATTAAAGCCACCATATAGTAGTCTAATTCACACCTTAGTTTTTTCCCAATATGAATGAGTATATAATGTGCACATAATTGTAGGGTTGTGTGAAAGAAGGTGTCACCTCTATGAGAGAGAAATAGATATGAAATATCATGCACATGAAAGGGTTGTGTGAAAGATACTTGCCTAATAAGCCTCCTATTAGTAAGGAGCCTTGAACATGGGAGCGGAATTTGGTAACACACATACACACAAAGGAATTAAATGTGATTGAAAGTGTAATTTTCATGAACATAGAGGATGAGTTAAGAAACAAAGAGAAAAATTTAGTGTACATTAATGCATGTATTATATTCAAAATCCATATAGGATAAATTGCATGTATGTGAAAGCAAGATTGAATAGAAAATAATACTTTTGCTCAAAGTTCTTGAAATGCTCTATGGTACCCACATAGGATTGATTCAACATTAGTGCTTCAATGTTAGGTGTGGTGCACAACTCTCCCCCCATCCCACCTTAAAACAAGAATGCCAAGAAAGAGATATACACCATTCTTACTCGTCAAGCACCACAAATTTCATCTTGACTAAACCAAATAAGAAATAACCATTTTCTTAATTTATATCCTATGTATGTAAACACCACATGCTAACAAAGTCATAAAATACTTTTAGTTAGAGTGCAATAAAGAATAAGCATTTTCTTAATCTACACCCATGTGTGTGGACACCGCATGTTAAAAAAGTAGTGAGTTACTTTTGGATAGAGTGGACTAGTGTATGCAATCAAAACTCCTCTAGTTCTTTATTGATATATAATCCTTTAACTCAAAAATTAATGAAGCTAAGAATTACTTTTGCAAAAGATGAGAAGAAATGCAGGAAGTAATGTTGCACCAAATAGGCATTAAAAGAATAAATTACATCACCCATGTAATTAGCAAGGGATCAAGTGATTGCTTAGTTTGAGGCCTCCCACTTCTATAATATGGTGGTTATTTCTACAGTTTAGTGCTAGCGAAAATAAGTCCATAAGTATTTCTGGATATGGCTAGTTAACTAAGAGTGGAGAGGGGGGTGGGAGGTGTGTATGTATGTTTTTTTTCAGGGGATAGAGAGGGGGGGTTGGACGTTTCCATTAAAAATTTGGGTTTATCTCCATATGATTTATTCCAATCTTACCAATTTTGAGATTGTATCTACAAGCTAGATCTTAAATATGTAGTAGAAAGCTTGAATTTCCCATATTCTCTACTTTAGAGATTTTGAGAGAAAATGGAAAAATTTCTATATGTATGTCTTTTCCCTACTGTTAGGATTGGGGAATGAAATTCTTACATTCTCCTATATAGGAAATTCTCAAAGAACATAGAAACTCTCTCTAGTGACATATCATTCCCTACTATTACAATTAGAGAATCCCATTTTTGTATTCTCTCATATAGGGAATTTCATAAGAATGTAGGAAATTCTCTATATTGATGTACAATTCCCTATGATCACATATGGGGAATGCGATTCCCTTACCCTTGAGGATCTTCATGTCTTCATTTTGTCAGGGGGTAGGGTGATGCCACGAAGCAAGGCATCTACTCAGATGGCAATTCCAAGCTCATTTGCCCCTCCATCCATGACATAACCACTTATTATAGAGAAGTGTGAATATGCAAAATGAGTAAGATATTTTAATGATTTGTATTAATGACCAAGTAGTAGAGCTTTAAGCTCATTTATCTTCATGAGATAGGGGGGATGCAAAATTTTTTGGGCCCCCTCAAATCCATCAATTTCAATATTGGGCAAATTACTTTTCGCACCTTTATGTCACACTCCGTGCCACCTGGCAGGAACCTCTACGTCACGTGTTTTTTTATCCGAATCCCACCTTATATTAAGTATATTCATAGATTCCAATTAAATCTGTTATACATTTTTCCCGTAAAAAGGGAATATATATATATATATATATATATATATATATATAAGCCAAAGAGAGAAGGACAAGCTCTCCTAGGGAGGTGAGGAGAGAACCATTACATAGCCTTTCAAAAGATTAAGACACCTTGCATACCCCTAACCCCTTCATCATTTGAGGAGTTCTTGCTGGGAATAGAAAACCATTTTTCCATCTCTCTTGTTTGAAGGAAGGATCCACTTCTTTAGTATCCTTGATGCACTTCCAAAGAAACCATGCTATTGTGGATTGCAAAATCTAAGCACTCCTTTCTAACTAGGATTGCCAAAGCTAAGTTTCCCTTATCTTATGCCTGAGCAATGAGCCCATTTCTTTGCATTCACAAAGAAGAATCTCTCCCCAAGTGAAGGGAGCTAGATGAACCTCAATAAGCATGAGCTGAATTGTTAAAGGAAAATTGGAGTTAAACATAGCTTCCATAGGCTTAAACCAACATGAACTGTTTGTTGTAAATTGCGAATAACCACTAGTAAATACATGCTTCATTTCATCAAGAGGCAAGTACATCCTCTAATAAGCACTCTTGTAGTCCCCCCATTACAACAGTGCTTAATGAAAATCCAAGTCTTTGAATTCCCTTGCATTTGGAGCTAAAGGAGACTCTCGAATGTGGCACACAATTTCTTTACTTTGTATTACCTATAGCTACGCAAGAAATGATGAACTAAATACAAAGTTGCAGATATAGTATTTCTCTCTTCTTCTCTCTGCTCTCTCCACCTTATTCTTATGGCTTATTCCATGTAAGAGAGGGGTGGATTTAGATGATAGGTTTCGATCATGTGATGATACTAAAGTGTTGTGGAGAGTAAATCAAAGGGTGAGGATGCGTGAGCGGCCATTGAAGAGCATCAATGGCTTCTCGAATTTGAAATACATGCATATTTGTCTTAAATTGATCATGTAAGTGCTTGATTTTGTTGTTTCTTAATTATTCTTTCACGCATATGATGAAAAATGGTCTAGAATGTTTGAATATGATTTCTTTTTCTTGAAAATCAGAATTCTCAATTGGTTCTTGTTGTTTTTATAAAAAAAATAAAAACCAAGAAAATCTACAATGCAAAATTGTGCCATTTTGTGAAAATTGATGTTTTTATGAGTTTTCATGGTTCTCTTAGTGCTCATATGGGGTCATATGGAGTAAAATGATGATTCTTGGTTCATGCAAGCTTTACATGTCTGAAAAAAAGAAAAACCATTAATAAGTAATAAGATAAATCATAAAAAATAAAAAATAAAAAATAAATATTTTACGCATGGAGAAATTGTAAACAATTATCAATGTATTTGTGAATGTGTGGTGGGGCAAGGGCATGAGATTTAGCCTCAGTTTATCCCCTTTCTTTGTATCAAAGTGTATATTTATCACTTTTCATACACAAAAAATACATAAGAATACCCTTTATATCTATCAACGAATGCAAAACCATAAATGGTAAAGGGAAGGGCTATACAAAGATGAATATCACATGGAATGTTGATTTTATGCATACTTGATATATAGGATTCATTTGTTTTAAGTCTAAGAAAGACAATAGCATGAATTACTTCAGTGTTTCCTTAGCAATGACACATTGCATTAAGGTGAAATCATAAAAAGAATTGTTTGCGCACATCCACATTGTTTGATCTAGAAGCTTACCTCTTGCTTGGGAAACAATGTTTAGTATGGGTGATGAGTCAAGTTGCAATTGACCATCTTCTTATCCTTTCATGGATTCATAGGATTGTTAAACAACATATTTTTTGGACACCCCTTGCTATTTATGTTGGGGGCCTAGCTTATAATCTCATGCATTTAGTATAGGGCCTAAGCAGTCCATCCCTTGGTTTTGTGCTATCTCTTAGTATGATTTTTTTGCATGATTAGGGGTTTGTTTTTAGCCATAGGATAGTGTATGGTATGCTTTATGATTTTTTTTTCATTAGGCCAAGAGGCCGTTCCTTTTAAAGTGTTTGGATTGTTTTTATAAGGCCAAGAGGGCCATGTATTTGTTTGGTATGAGTGCAGTTAATGTTTTTTTTGTTTTTATGTTGTATCATCAGACAAATTCATTAGAGTACCTGGAATGAGTCCCTTGCTACATAGATGCTTCTTATGGCCACAAGTCCAGGTCATGTCTTTCCTTTATAAGTTACTTTCCTTTGTGCTATATATGTATACATATATGTGGAGAATTTTCTTATTTCAAGGACCCACAAAGTCAAGGCATGAAGTCCCAAAGTTTAGGCTATGTGTGTCTGAGGGGGTTTCAGCAGTTGTCTACCTCTTGTAAAGACATTCGCAGGCAATCTAAGAGCTATTTTTGAGAGTAGTCCTTAGTGACTCTGTCTACTAGCCTACTAGGTAGCTCTTTCTAGGAGCTTTTGTTCATTGTGAGGCAAATATAGAAGCTTGCCAAACAAAAAAGAGAGAAGAAATGAAGAGTTTATCTGAAGACTATAGCATACATAGGTGTGTAAAAAGAGGTTCCAACCCTTGAACAAAAGATAAATCCTAACAGAATATGATCATTACCTTGTGAAGGCCTGATATGTTCTTGGGTCAAGTCAGAGGACCATTGCCTTATCTTCATGGGGGTGATGTCTAGCCAAATAAATAAATAAGGATAGTTGGAGAGAAAATAAAGATGAGTGAAAGAAAATGATTTAGTGTCACTTTGCGAGTGCTTGGTAGGTTCTTGGGTATCGAGATAGGACCTGAGACTGATGCCCTATTCTCCTTGGGATACCATACACTTAGATCCCTCTCTTTTACACATTTGAGTATCAATTTGAGAAGTATCAAAAAGTGATAAATCTAAAGTATCTTAAAATGCAAGACCAGGCTGTAGGACTCATCACCTAGTAGGAGTTCCTGGTCTAGTTGTCTTAGGTTAGGTAGGCAAGTTGAATCACCACTTAGGATGAATCCTTTGACAATTCTTGTTAGTCATTATGTGTTGGGGTAGTTAGTTATGGACTAACTCTACATCTTTTTCAGATTATGATTGGCCTATCTCTTGAGGAGATATGCCTTCATTTTTTCAGCAGGTAGGGTGAGAGCATTATTTGTGTTTTATTGTGTATTCTTCTTTATGGCATCTTGATGCTTTGTTTAGTTTATGTATGTGCAGGTCACTTCGTGGATTCAACAAGCTGAGTCACCCTATTTTGTGGTCGCTAATGGAGCTGAATTTTGAAGCCATTTTTAGAGTATCAAAGTGCCCTAGAAGGCATAAAATAATAAATTTTCATAGAAAATGAATTGAGTGTGGATCAAGGAGATGGAGTTTTCCTAGATGTATTTCAACACCAAGAATCCAAGTCAAGTCTTCCTTTGTTAATCAGAGGTTGTTTGAATTCCCATTTAATGGTTGCAATATATGTCATTGTGAAGCCGCTATTGGATATGAGAGCCAAAAAGAGTGTGATCAAACCATCTTGATAGATATTGATATCATGAAGCTAGGCGTCTAGTCAGATTGTGATTCCAAGCTCATTTGCCCCTCCGTCTAGGCTAGAACAACTTCTTCTAGACAAGTGTGAACATGCAAAAATGAACCATATATTTTCATAATTTATATTAATGACAAATTAGTAGAGCTTTAAGCTCATTTTTCTTCATGAAATGATAGGGGACATGCAAATTGTTTTGGGCCCCCTCAAATCGATTGCTTTCAGTATTTGGAAAAACTGGGGTAGAGATGGGAAATGCTCTGGGGAATGTGACACACAATTTCTTTACTCCATATCACATGTAGCCATGCAAGAAATGATGGAATAAATAGAAAGTTGCAGACTTAGCATTTTTCTCTCCTCCTGTCTCCTCTCTACACCTACTCTTATGGCTTATTCCATGTAAGAGACAAGTGTGGGCTCAGACAATAGATTTTGGTCGTGTGATGATACTAAAGTGTTGTGGAGCATAAATCAAAGATTGAGGATAAATGAGCACCCATCAAAGAGCATCAGTGGCATTTTGACTCTGAAATACATACATATTTATATTAAATTAATCGTGTAAGTGCTTGCTTTTTTCATTTTATGATGATTCTTTCGCGCATATTATGAAAAATGGTTTAGAATGTTTTAATATGATTTTTTTGCTTGAAAAATAAAAATTCTCAATTGTGTCTTGTTGTTCATATAATAAATATGGAAACCGAGAAAATCCACAATGCAGAATTACGAGATTTTGAAAATTGAGGTTTTATGAGTTTTCATGATTCTTTTGGTGCTCATATGGAATCATATAGAGTAAAATGTTGGTTCTTGGTGGTTCATGCAATCTCTACATGTAACCTATGCATCTAGTACTGCACTTAGACACTCCAATTAGTACTAACAATGCATAATGAGCACACCCCATGTACAAATCCTAGGATCCACATACATTAATGTAGTGTCACGCAATCACAACATTCACCTGTAATAGGTCAGTTTACTAGCACCATGAATAGAAAAGGCAAGTGCAATAATTAGAAAAGGGGACTTTCTAATGAAAAAAAAAACTTAGTAGAACAAAAAGACTATATTCATGAAAGCCAAGAAATCACACTCAATGTAATGCAAACAAAATGTTCAAAAGTTAAAGTGTTCTACTTTTCGCACATTGTTTTGATGAAAGGAAAAACCCTATTTGTGTATAGATTACACACAAAAAGAAATATTGTAAGAAGGAAATTTTTATTGTTTAATATTCACAAAATTTGAATAAAGACAAGAGACTAAAGAAAGAGAGCCAAAATAACAAATAAATAAATTTCCATGACCTAAAACATCGATGGTGTCAGCACATGCACTTATGCACTCACGGCGAGACGTTCCAATACCCACATCGAGTAGAAACCCTAGTTCTATTAGATTTGTAGATGTGGAAAACACACCTATCCATGACCTAATTGATCAAATAATCCATTTAGTCCACCTAAAATCGAGATAAACCATGGGGATAACACCAAACACAATGTAAAGAGCTGAGGACTTAGAAGATGTTTGTGTTGATTTCTAGGCTTCAATCAATAGCTTCCAATAAGTTGCAGATTTTGATGTCTTCACTATGACTCCTGAGGCTATGGAGAAGAAACTTTGAGGGTTCCAAGGTGGCCAAGTGCAAAGACTGTTGATGGATTGTTGCTGGACCTTAACAATGATACTAGAAACCAACTTGCAACCATGGAACATCTGAGATGTAAAACATCCAAAGAATATTATTGAATGCAAAAGAAATGATCTTATCATAGGATTTCCTATTGGATCTCATGAAATGGTGCATGTTCAACTACTCAAGCATGATGCAAGTAGAGACCCATATCATATGAACCATCCTAACTAGAATGGGAAACACTCTGAATGCTTGGGATTATGTTAAAATCCACTTGGTTACAAGACGTTCACTCAAAATTATACCATAGCATTAGAAGATGCAATACATTCACTAAAGTAGGGACCACCTACCTTTGAAATGTCGCTAGCCACCTCAATCATGCATGAACTATGGACGATTTGGCCATGTGGCAACATATTGTAGAGCCTTGGGAGGGCCCCATGCTTCTAACTTTGAATATCAATAGTCAGCATCCAAACTATGCTAAACAACCTCTACTTGCACCACAATTGGCTCTATCAACCCCTCTAGTAGTGGTGCAATGAATTTGAGATATATTCCTCAACAGTCCCTATACACAAGGAACTTTTAATCATTCCCTATGTTGGAAATTTTATAAAAGGTAGGAAATTATCCAATATTTCCTATGTATGTACACATGTATTCCCCATATAGAAGCCTAGTCTTATATTTTTAGATACTTTGGATTTATCACTTTTTGATAACTTTTGGACTTGATACTCGGGCATGTAAAAAGGAGGGACCTAAGCCTATGGTGTCCCAAGGAGAAGAGGGTATCAATCTCTCAGGTCCTATCTCAATACCCAAGAACCAAGAACCTACGAAGTGCTCGCAAGAAGGCGACACTAAATCCTTTCCCTTCTCTCACTTATATTTTTTCTTCAACCATCCTTATGTATTCTTTCAACTAAACGTCACTCCCAAGAAGACAAGGAGACATTAGAGACATTGGAAGATGTATCTAATAATGAGACGTCATTGAGTGATGAATCCAAAGAAGGATCCACTATAGAAGACATCTATCAAATAACAGTGAATGAGCTGATAGACCCTCAAGATCGAATAAGAGACACGGACGTTATTGGGCTGCTAGAGCTTGATACACCAAATGATTCGCGGCCAATTAAATTAGGCTCCGTTCTTAGTTTAGAAGAACAAGAGGACTATGTGTCCTTGATTCAGGAGTACTGCGATATCTTCGCTTGACGTTATGACGAACTTAGAGGCATTCCTCCCAACTTGGCTATGCATACCATTCCTCTAAAGGATGGAAGCCGCCCTATACGTTAGAAAGTAAGGCATATGCCTTTTGAACTAAGGGACGAATAGTTTGAGGAGCTACAAAAGTTGCACAAAGCTGGTTTGATTTTCCATGTTTAATATATTAAATCGTGCTCACCAGTTGTGATTAGAAAGAAGAAAAATAATCAAATCCGGCTTTGCGTGGACTTTAGAGAGCTAAATAAGCAAACGGTTAAGAACTACTACCCATTGCCCTTTATTGACCAGATTTTGGATTAGCTAGCAAGTAGGGAAATATATTTATTTATGGATTATTTTGTGGGTTATAACCAGATGAAAATTGCAAAAGAAGACAAGATTAAAATGATGTTTATTACTATATTCGGTACCTTTGCGTACCATGTGATGGCATTTGCTCTATGCAATGCACTTGGTTCATGGCAACAAACAAGAAACACGACCTTTGGTGACATTTCCCTAGAGGAGTTGAAAGTCTTTATCCATGACCTGGGGGTAGCCACCATAAGAGAAAGGTAGTTGATTATTTTGCAGAAGTGTTTTAAGTGTTGAAGACAATTTTGCACAACTCCTAACCCACGGAAGTGCATCTTTGGGGTGCCTTATGGGCTATTCTTAGGTAATGTGGTGAGTTTAGTAGGGATCGCGACGTCTGACCCTGAAAAGATCAAGGTCATAGTTGCTATGAGTTTGCCGCACACTCCGAAAGAAGTGCATAGCTGCCCATCATCGGTAGGGTATTATTAGAGGTTCATAAATGCCCTAGTAGAAAGAATATTGCCATTAATAAATCTGTTGTCCTTTAGGTGTCTATTTGAATGGAGTGACCCTTGTAAGGTCACTTTTAATTATGTGAAAAATGAGCTAGTAAAAGCACCAGATTTAAAAGCACCTAAAAGGGGTGAAGTATTATATATATTTTCAACATCCACCTCGCACAATATCAGGTGTTGTTTATCCCAAATTCGGGAGGAAAAGTGGTACCATTCGGTCGCTTTTACTAGTCGAAAGTTGGGCATATCAGAAATCAACTACACTTATATGGAGAAGTTGTGCCTTGCAATGGTATTTGTGACTAAAAAATTCAGGCACTACATTTTGTATAAGAAGGTTGTATTTTATACGAAAGCGGAAGGACTTAGATTGTTGATGAATAAGTTAAAGCTACCTAATCGGTTAGCAAAGTGGTTAATCACTTTGCAAGAATTTGATTATGAGATCCAAAGTAAGCCACCAAAACTGCAAGGTATTGTGGAATGCCTTGTGGATTTCAAGGAGCCGAAAGAGACTTTAATTGAAGGGAGTGATATCGAGGAAATGTTTAAAATTGATACGATATCTATTCTTCCCCTCCTAGTATGCACTAGAACACATTACCTCTCAACAAGAGAGGCTGGAGTTGGTTTATCCAAATCAAAAAAGAGGAAAATTAGACAACAAGCATTGAAATTTTCTTTGATCGTAGGAACACTATATTGGCAAGGGGTTGATGATATCTATCGCTGATGTGTGATGCCTGACGAGGTTCCATTCATTTTGGAAGAGTGCCATGACTCTGCTTGTGCAGGGCATTTTGTTATGGCCAACGGCCCAAAAAGCTTTAAGAGCCAAATATTGGTAGCCATCCATTTTCCAAGATGCCTTTGAGTATGTTAAGAGATGTGATACTTCTCAATGGCACGATAGTAGGGAGAACTAGAAGTGACCACTTACTTCGATTATGGCCATGCTTCCATTTAAAAAGTGGGGCATCGACTTTGTGGGTCGTATTACTCCATCGTCCACTACACAAAAGTGATATATTATTGTGGCGATTGACTACTTTACAAAGTGGTTAGAAGCACGAGGGATGAGGAAGGACGATGCAAAAGAGAGCAAATTATATGCCAATTTGGTCTGTCAAAAGAATTAGTATCGGACCGTGGAACCCATTTCCTAAAGAAGGTGCTTAAAAGCTTAATTGAAGCATAGAAAATTAAGCACAACAAGATGACTCCTTATAACCCACAGGATAATGGACAGGTTGAAAGTACTAACAAGCAGCTTCTGGGTATTCTATCAAAAATACTGTTGGAGAAGAAATGCAATTGGGATAAAAAATTGTATGTGGCAGTGTGGGCATATAACACGACATTTAAATGATTCACTTGTCACACCCCATTCAAATTAGTTTATGGGGAGGAGTGTTTCCTGCCCTTGGAGATTGAGTTACCGGTCATAAGATTTGCAATCAATCATTCTTTGGGTGATGAGGATGCCCCCTTTAAGCATTTTACAACTCTGACCCACTTGGATGAGCTCAAATTGCAGAGTTTGTTGAACTAGGAAGTGGCTAAGCATCGGATGAAATAGCTATATCATTTAAAAGAAAATAATTATACCTTTAAGAAGGGGCAATTAGTTCTTTATTATGATGCATAGAGAGAGCTGTTTCTAGAAAAATTTGAGCCCAAATGGGAGGATTCCTACAAGATCGTAAGAATAGGGAAGAATAAATCCATGGCATTACTGGCCGATCTTGAGCGAGTGAAATTTAAAAATAAGGTTCATCTTTATAAGATTAAACCTTATTGTGTCTAAATGCACTAACCAAATAAATGCCTTGCAAGTCAATCTTGGGTTGATCAAGAACCTGCAAGAGATGAAAGTGGTTGATGGGGCAGCTGATTTCTAATTTGGAACACCCGTACTTGGAGTAGAGATGTCATCAGGGGAAGATTATCTGGTGGAGTAAAGGATATAAAGTGATTGAGCAAGAGGAGGGATCATTAGTTTGGGAAATCAAAATCCTCTATCATCACTGCTTACAAATTCTAACAAGCATCCCTATTATGTTCAATGAAGAGGGTGGGATGGAGCCTTCATACATCGTTTGAACATGCTAAAGTTTGACTATCATAATTACAAGTAGAGTTGATGATGGTTGGCTATGTGAATCCATTGTGGACGTACACAATGTACTTTGATGGAGCATCTAAGGGTCCCAACAAGAAAGGGAGTATAGGGATAGTTATTAAAGACCCCCGATGTAGAGTCGTAATGAAATTGGCTGTTTATCTTGTGGTTGGATTTACTAATAACATGGGAGAGTACAAAGCTTTAATCATGGGACTGAATGTTGCTAAGAGAGGCGACATCCATTGGTTGTTAGTAAAAGGGGATTCCTAGCTAGTCTTGAACTAGCTAGATGGGACTTACATAGTACAAAACCCCATTCTCTCTATGTATTATCGCACTACTATGACCCTGCTCGATGAGTTTGAGAGAGTGTCTCTTCAGCTGGTTCCACGTTATTGGAATCTGTTTTCAGACTCATTAGCAAACTTTGCTTATGAGAAGACTTTTTCTTTAACTATGGTCTTGGTTTGGATATCTCTATTGATGATGAGATAGGACCTGGTCAATTATGGGGGCTTTTATCAGAACATGCCCTATATGGTGGGCGATGGTTAGTATGGGTGATGCAAAGGGTGGATAATACCCATTTGGCATTGTTATCTTGGACCCATAGGTTGGTTAGACGACATGTTATCCATACACCTCTTACTATTTATGCGGGAGATATGGGTTACAATTTGATGCATTTAGTCTAGGGCAAGAGCCCTATTTCCTCATTAGGATGGAACATCTTGTTGTATATTAATAGGATTTTTCTAGGGGGACCTTTACGAGCTGTTTTTCTTAATTTCCTTAGGCCAAGCAGGCCAGTTGCTTTTAATGGTCTTAATGCTTGATTTCCATTAGACCAAGCGGGCCGGTTTTTGTTGAGTTCAAATGTTTGATTTCTTTAGGCCATGATGGCGAGTTTTGGTAAGAGTGAACTATGTTATTTCTTTAGGCCAAGAAGGCCATATGACTACTTGGTGCAAGTACGTTTAATGGTTTTTTGTTTTATTGATTGCATCATACAGGTTGACGAAGTCACTAGAGGGAGCCTTTGCTGTGGCAAAGCTTCTTGTGGCCATTCCAAGTGGTTTCATCCCCTTTCCAAGTCTTTTTACCTTAAGTAGATACTAATATATTTGTATGTAGGGGTTTCTTTCTTTTCCTTTGTTGGGGATGTGCAATCAATGCATGAAGTCTTAGGTTTAGGTTAGGTATGTCTGTGGGAGGTCTGAGCAGTTATTGCCTCTGCAAAGGCATTGTTGGTGGGCACTAAGAGACATGTTTTCAAAGGCAGCCCTAGTGACCCTCTTCTGTTGACCTGCTAGGTGGACATTGTAGGAGTTTTTGTTAGTTGTGAGGCACTTAGAAAGGCCTGCTAGAATTAATATATGCACAGAAGTAAAGTCCTGAATAGCTGAAGAATAAAAATAAATAGAGGTGTGTAAAAAGTGGTTCTAACCCCTCTAAAAATAGAACAAAATAGAGAAATACATATCTATGAGTTGTTCTTATCACCTTGTGAAGGCCCAATAGATTCTTGGTGACGAGTTAGAGACCTGGGGCCAATGCCTTGTCTTCCTTGGGGTGGCATCTGAGTGAAGAAAGTTAAAAAAAAGAAGAAGGTTGGAGCAAAAATAAAAGTGAGTATCAGAAAAGAATTAAGTGTCACCTTGAGAGGGCTTGGTAGGTTCTTGGATACTGAGACAAGACCTAAGTGTTGAGATGGCAAGCTCAACATGTGCGGACATTGATGATGGACCGGCTGGCTAGATGAGTCCGCACGTCTACACTTAGCATGTTGGTGGTCATTATGATACTCACATAGCCACTCACTTATCACTTATTATATTTAATTTCTTACACCTACCTGCAGTTGGCAAAGATATAGCGCAAGTCGATTGGTGTAGTGAGTTATGCATTGTTTGACTTAGTAGGCCACTTTCCTTTATGTTGTATCTTATCTATACTTTGTGTATACTATATAGTCTATGGAAGAAGAGGAAGAAATGAGCAAGAAAATGTTTTGGCCTCCATCTCTCTTCTTGTGTTCTTGAGTGAGCTTTCTCTTTTGTATATAGTGTGTGTTTGGCGTAGTAGCTCAAGCAAGTCCTCCCACCACACGATTCTTGACATGGTATTAGAGCCATGCCACTGAGAGAGACTAATTTTGAAGGCTGAAGTGAAGGAGATGAAGCAAGGTTCAAGCAAGCAAGCAATGGGTAAGAAGCTCTCCCATTCTTCCACTTTCTCTCTTGGATAGTGCCTGTGGAGGCATCGGAAGTAGGGTAGAGTGAAAATCTCAGATTGCTATGAGATTTGGTGTGAGAGCATCTGAGGCCATTCTAGGCCTCGTTTTAGAGCAAAAGTAGGTGCAAAGATTACAGATTTTGAATCTATAATTTTTGAAGTGTTTGCCAGGAAACAAACATAAGGTTTATCTGCAAACAGGTTACAAATTGATTACATGTACTATTGAGCAATCATAAGTGAAAAAGTTTGCTTGATGTATTGTTGTGCACTTGTTGTGAAAGGATGCAGAAGACTAGCTTGCTATGTTATATCCTTTTTTGTGATAATGGTAGAGAAGAGTGGAAATCCCATTATTGAGAAGTTCGACAAGAACAACTATCCTTCATGGAAGTTCTATGTGACAAACTTGCTCATTGCAAAGGGACTTTATGAGTTTGTTTCAGGTGAAAAAAAGGAGCCAGAGCTGGGTATCCCTCCGACTATAGATTAATTAAAAGCATGGAAAGAATGGAATGTAAAAGACAAAAAGGTGATGTACTAGCTATATGCAATCATTGATAATACTATGCTGGGACATATCAAGAATGTAGAAACTTCACATGGATCTTGGACAATCTTTGAGAACATGTTTTCATTAAATACAAAGACATGAAAGATTAAACTCGAAGCAAGAGTCGAATACGTTGAAGAAAGGGAAAATGTTTGTCAATGAGTATCTATTAAAGGTCATGAGCATTGCAGATACTTTAGCAACAATTGATGCAATTCTTGATGATGATGATTTGGTTTCATCCACTTTGATTGGACTCAATAATGAGAATGCATGGAAATCATTTGTTACTTCAGTATACGTACGGAAGCCATTTTCAAATTTGATGAGTTGGTCTCTCATGATTACCGAAGAGATCAATATGCAAGGAGGGTGACTCATCTGAAAGAAATGGTGAATAGGTCCAAGCATTTTACTCAAGTTCAGGAAGGGGACGTGGTAGATCCTCTTCGAGAGGCCGTGGTATGGGATGTGCTGGCGATAACCAACAAAACAGGTTCAATCAACAGTTTGGTGAAATGTAGGTTTTTAAAGGTAGAGAAAACTTTAGAGGCAAGGGGAGCTCTAGACGAAGAGGTGGATGGCAGAATAGAGGCTTTGGAAATTTTGCTATTATTTACCATTATTGTAGCAAAATAGGCCATATTGTAGCCCATTGCTATGCAAAGAAGGATGATATTCGTAGTGGTAAATTGCAGCAAGGAAATTATGCATCATCTTCACGACAGAATGAAGAAAAAAATGAGCATCTATTTGTTATGCAGCATATGATGAATGTAGTTACAAGAAAGGGGACACATGATGATATATGGTATATCGATTTAGGTGCATCTAATCATATGACCAATCATGTTGAATGGTTTGGAGAGATGTAGGACTTACAAAATCCAGGTTATGTGTAGATGGGTGATGATTCATGCCACCCAATTTCACATATTGAAAAGGTTCCCTTGTCCTTATATGATGGCTAAACAAAGAGTCTGACATATGTATTATATGTGCCATCAATCACAAAGAATCTAGTGTCTGTTGGCCAAATGGTAGAGCAAGGGTTGCAGGTTCGATTCAATGCAAAATGCTGTTTTATAGAAGACTTTTACAATAAGTGCAAGTTGGTCACAAAAGGAAGTAGAGTTGGCCGTATGTTCACTTCACATGCTGGACTTCCTGTAATGGATGTTTCTATGTATGCTAAAGGAAAAGGAGTAGTTGCAGATATTGAAATACGGCATGCTAGTTTGGTAAGCAGGCAAGACAACCCTTCTTGCATGACAGAGAAGTAAGCATAAATATATTTGATGTAGTGCATACAGATGTTTGGGGGACTACACAAAATATATCTCTTAGTGGAAAAAAATACGTTGTCACATTTATTGATGACTGTTCAAAGAATCTATGGGTAAAATTTCATGAAGGAAAAGAGTGATGTATTTGAGTACTTTAAAACTTTCAAGGCAGCTGTTGAAACACAAACAGGCTTGAAAGTGAAGTGCTTGAGATCCAATGGAGGGGGAGAGTACCTCTCTAATGATTTTAGTGGCTTCTTGAGGACTCATGGGATAAAAAGACAATTTACAAGTATACCCCATAGCAAAATGGGATTGTAAAAAGAAAAAATAGGCATATTACAGAAGTTTTACGGGCATTAATGGCTGAAAAGAACATGTCGAAACATTTTTGGTCTGAAGCTATCCATACTACTATTTTTATTATGAACAAAACCCCCAAAACTACAGTTCATGGGATGACTCCTGAAAAATGCTTTAATAGCAAGAAGTGTGACGTATCGCACTTGAAGGTATTTGGATGTGTTGCGTATGTTCATGTGCCAGATGAGCTATGAAAGAAGCTTGATCCAAAGGCTGAAAAATATATTTTTATTGGATACTCTTTACAACAAAAAGGGTATCGTTATTATAACCCTATCACAAGTGAGTTCAGAGTGAGCATAGATGTTATTTTTTATGAGATGAACAGTTGGTATGCACCTATTAGTGATGTATTAGATGATGATAATGATCATGATAGCTATGTGCAAAAAGAAAAGCAAGAATCATGAAGTCCTAGTGGACCAGAAACATCAATTGGTACTACAACTATAGTGATCCCTTGGTTTAGAAGACTAAGGTAGCCCCACATCTTCATGTGTATCTATAAGTGTTGCAGGAAAAGACAAAGGAAAGAAGAAAGTGCTAGATGGTAATGATGCATCTACTCGTCATTTGGGATTTTATGGGGATTCTAGTGGTTCAAAGATTTTGCATGATAAGCTTGGTATTCCTTCAATCAAGACACGAAGTATACAGAGAGCTCATATTAATTTAAAGGCTCCATTGAGTGATCCAGTAGTACCCAGGTCTCGCAGGGTCAGATACACTCTTAAAAGATTTGGCTTTGAAGGTTATAAAGCTCATCATTATGCTTATATGGTGAAACTAGTTGAGGATGTTGATCAAGCCTACTTGTTTTGAGGATGCTATTGGTCATTCTCATTGGGATGCAACAATGGATGAGAAGATGACTGCATTGGAAGCTAATAAGACTTGGGATTTGGTTTCCTTGCCTAAGGGTAAGAAAGCTATTGGCTGTAAGTGGGTTTACAAAGTCAAGCATAATGCAGATGGCTTAGTTAGCAGGTATAAGGCTAGGTTGGTTGCAAAAGGCTATGCTCAAACATATGGCATAGATTATGAAGAGACATTCAGTCCAGTTGCTAGGATGGCAACTACCAGGTATGTGATTGCCTTGGCAGTAGCCAAAGGTTGGAGTTTGCATCAAATGGATGTTAAGAATGCCTTCTTGCATGGTGAATTGCAAGAAGACTTGTATCTGGAGTAGCTAGTAGGTTATGAGGATTTAGAGCATCCCACATATGTGTGCATGTTAAAGAAGGTGCTCTATGGGCTAAAGCAAGCACCTAGAGCATGGTCTGACAAGATTGGAGAGTATCTTGTTAATATTGGATTTTGTATTTTTTATGTTGATCACTCACTTTATGTGAGAAAGGGAGATGTAGGTTTGGTCATCATAGTCATCTATGTGGATGACTTGATTATTACAAGTGACAGTGACAATGGGATTGTTGAAGTTAAGGATTTCTTGAAGAAGAAGTTTGAGATGAAGGATTTGGGTGAGCTAAGATACTTTCTTGGTATTGAGGTGATTAGATGTGATGATGATATATGGCTATCACAAAGGAAGTATGGCTTGAATATGTTATTCAAGTATGGTATGACAGCATATAAGCCTGTTTCAGTACCGTTAGAGAAAAATGTGAAGTTGAGTGCCAATGTTGGGGATAAGATAGAATACCCTACTATGTTTAGGATGATGGTAAGGAGTTTGATTTACATGACTATCACAAGGCCAGACTTGAGCTATGTTGTTAGCCTTGTCAGTAAGTTTATGCAGATGCCTAGAAAGCCTCATTTGGATGTAGTTAGATGTATATTGAGATATGTGAAGTCCACTTTACATTATGGACTTTTTTATGAGGTAGGTAAGGATGTACATGTTTTTGGATACACAGATGCAGATTGGGTTGGTAGTATGTCACATAGAAGATTTACTAGTGGATTCATTATTTCTCTTAGTAGTGCAACAGTTATATGGAGCAGCAAAAAGTAACCTATAGTTGCTTTAACAAGTACGGAGGCTGAGTATAGAGGTGCTGCTATGGCAGTATGTGAGGCGGTATGGCTGCAAAATTTATTAGGTGATTTGGATGTGCAAGGAGATGGTCCAGTTGTCATTCATTGTGACAACATGAGCAGCATAAAGCTAGCTAGGAATCCAGTGTTCCATGCTAGGACAAAACAGATTGAGGTGCACTACCACTTCATGAGAGAGAAGGTACTTGCAAGAGAGATTGACTTGGTATATGTCAGCACACAGAATCAAATAGCTGACATTTCCACAAAGGCATTGGGTATAGAGAAGCTTCGAAAGTTCGGAAGCTTACTTAGAGTTGTAGAGATAGAGTTGAGCTTGAGGGGAAGTATTGAGATGGCAAGCTCAACACGTGCAGACATTGATGATGGACCACCTAGCTAGATGAGTACATATATCTACACTTAGCACATTGGTGGTCATTATGATAATCACATGGCCATTGACTTATCACTTATTATATTTAGTTTGTTACACCTACCTATAGCTGGCAAAGATATAGCTCTAGCTGATTGGTGTAGTCTGTTATGCACTGTTTGACTTAGTAAGCCACTTTCCTTTATGTTGTATCTTATCTATACTTTGTGTACACTATATAGTGTGTGGAAGAAGAAGAAGAAATTAGCAAGAAAACGTTTTGGCCTCTATCTCTCTTCTTGTGTTTTTGAGTGAGCTTTCTCTTGTGTATAACATATGTGTTTGGCGTAGTAGCTCAAGCAAGTCCTCCCACCATGCAATTCTTGACACTAAGGCCGGATGCCCTGTTCTCCTTGGGTCACTATGCTCAGCTCCCTCCTTTTTACACATCCGAATATGAAAAAAATAAAGCTAAAGAAAAACTGTGCTAAAAGATAATACTTATTAATCATGCTATAGGAATCCTCACCTAGTAGGAGCTCCTGGTTGAGTTGTAATTAGTTAGGTAGGTAGTTCAGACCACCACTTAGGATGCCCTCTCTGATAGTTATTTTTAGCTTGGCCATGTTGGTGCCCTCAGTTAGTGACTAGATTTGGGCCTTTTTTCACACTATGTGCTAGGCCTACTCCTTGTGGATTTCATGCCTTGGTTTTATCAAGGGTAAGGTGAGAGCTCTGATGTGTTTTATTGTGTCTCTATTTTGTATAAGCTTGATGCTCTTGGTGCTTATGTTTGTGCGGATTTGTTCGTGGGATTCGATAGGTGGGTTGAGTTGCCCTATCCCGTGGTCACCAATGAGTAGTGGATTTATTCCTTGAAAAGTGCTTAAAATTTGCCAAAAAAATATGCATTTTAAGACAAAATTGAATCCCGTCGAAGGCGGTAGAGATATTTGAGTTGATTTTAAGTGGCAAGCAAAAGACGAGTTTCAAAAGTGCATTGAAGACCGACCAAGCGACGGTTGCAAGATTTTCATAAAATTTTTAGGTGTCAAATCAGACTTCTAGAAGTGGCCGACAATTGGGGACTTTGAGTCGGGCAAGCAAAACTTTCGGAAGTGAAATCGGAGGTCGGGAAGTCGAACTAGTTGAGTTGATTTTAAGTGGCAAGCAAAAGATGAGTTTCAAAAGTGCATTGAAGACCCACCAAGCGACGGTTGCAAGATTTTCATAAAATTTTTAGGTGTCAAATCGAACTTCTAGAAGTGGCCGGAAAATTGGGGACTTTGAGTCGGGTAAGCAAAAACTTTCGGAAGTGAAATCGGAGGTCGGGAAGTCGAACTGCGGGAGGCCGGACATGTCAAAACCAAAGCAGGCCAACTTTTAAGTTGTTTGGGCATGGACTTGTTAGGGGACCCTTAAAAGTGCCTTAGGGGGAGGAAAAAATATTGGGGGGGAGCGGGGGGTCGTTTTAAAACAGTGACCTATAGTATGTGTCATCCCGGCCTCCATTCCTTGACGACGAATGATGGGCTGAAAGCAACTCCCTGAGCAAATCATACTCATCAATTCAAGCATTGCTTCGCTCTCCAATGTCTGGTCTTTTGTGAGAATTGGCTGCTTGGATGGCCTATTCTAGATCTAGTATTTCTCTCTCCTCTCTCTCTCTCTTCCAAATGGGGATTCACACGAAGGAGATCAAGAAGAAGAGGGGTTTAAGGATGTTGGTCGCGACGGTGATCGGATCACTTCAAGATCAAGAGGCGGTTGAGGGAATGTGTTAAGCACTGAAGATTCATTGCTAGTTGATCCATTGGTAGTCCGTACTAACTATCAAAAAAACTTGCAACACACAAATAAGTGGTATGCTTCATTTTTATGAAAGATTCGCTTCTTTTTTATATTTTATGGTTGAAATGAAATTCATATGGAACAAAAATTAGTTTGAATCTTGTTTAGATCATAATTGAGGGATGCACATAAAAGAAATATAGAACCGTAATGATATATGGTTGTAATAATTAAATTACAATCGGAAAAATGCATTTTCTGAGGAAAAATGAAGATTTTATTGGTTTCGGGTGGGAAAAAAGAGATTTACATGGAATAAAATGATATAAAACCATCTCTTAGTTGTCATAATGAATCGATAATCATAGATAAGAAAACAATACTTTTAATGAATAAATAAATAGAGAAAAATAAGAAAAATGAGAGGAAAATAGGTTTTCGTGCTTTAAAAATCAAGGAAAAATATGATTAATGTTTGTGGATGTTAAGTAAGGTTGAGGGATAATTTATAGCCTCAATTTATCCTTTTTTGTATGTTTTAGTGCATTTTTATTGATTTATATATTGAAAATAACAAAAAACCAAACCCTACACCTATGCAACGATGCAACATATAAACGGTAGGGGGAAAAGATGGTTTGTGGAAACATTTAAATGCTAAAAATGATGAAAGTATGATCTTTTGTTTGTGCACGTCATATAGGATGATTGAGTACTTAATTTAAAGAGACTAGTAGCATGATTAAGTTCGGTGCTAGTCTCTAACAACGCAGCAACAATGTATAGATTGAAAATCATTGAAGGGTTAATTTTTTCACTCCACTTTGTTGATTTTTAATGATAAATGTTTGAGCACAAGGGTTATACACTTCTACATTTTGCATGCCACATGGTACAAAACTTGGATGCATAACACTTGATTGCCTAAATAAATGACCAATGTGGAGCATGTGAGGATTCTTAGGTTGTCAAATAGACGAGTGGTTCCTTTGTGTAAGTCTAGTGAGGAAATATCAACTCTTGGATCGTTCAATAGACAAAAGAGTGGAGCTTATACGTTTCTTCTTTATGTTAGAGCAACGCATCGAGGGGCCAATCCCCAAGATGTAGGAGAGCTACAATGAGGCCCTGGTGTATCAGCCAAGAGGTTACCTCCTATATATGAAATACGTAGTATATTATACCAATGTGTATGAGATCTCCCTCTGAGGAGTAGGGAAAGGCAAACGTTGGACTATGTCCTATTAGAAATACAAGATTGATATTAGAGTTTAGTATAGTGTGTTCCTTAGACGCTCCTGGCCATGAGGCCGTGTGGGGTGTCTCTTGTGTGTCTTAGAGGTCTGCCGGCTACTGTTAGAGAGCCAGTGTCGAGCCATTTTAGGTCCCAATAGCCCTGTACTAAATGTATCAAAGTATTAGCTAGGCCCCCTACATAAATTGCAAAGGGTGTCTAGAAAATATGTTGTTTAACAATCCTATGCATGCATGAAAGGATAGGAAGATGGTCAATTGCAACTTGACTCATCACCCATACTAGACATTGTTTCCCAACATTGTTTGGCAACAAGTAAACTTCTAGATCAAGCAATGTGTATGTGCACAAACAATTTTTTTCATGTTTTCACCCTAATGCATTGCGCCATTGCTAAGTGAGCAGTGAAGTAATTCATGCTGCTGCCTTTCTTGAATTTAAAATGAATGTATCCTATATATCAAGTATGCATAAAATTAGCATTTAATATGATATTCATCTTTACACAGCCCTTCCCCCTAGCATTTATGGTTTTGCATTCAGTGATAGATGTAAAGGGTATTTCTTATGTATTTTTTGTGTATGAAAAGCGAGAAATATACACTTTGACATAAAGAATGAAGAAAAATTGAGGCTAAACCTTATGATCTAGCCCCACCACACATTCACAGATACATTTATAAAATTTTGGAATTTTTTCATGCATAAAATCTAAAATTTTTAATTTTTGTATGATTTATATTATTATTTATTAAAGGTTTTTCAAAATTTTAGACATGTAGAACTTGCATGAACTAGAACTAGCATTTTACTCCATATGACCCCATCTGAGCACCAAAAGAATAATGAAAACGCACAAAATCCTCAAATTTTCCAAAATCCTACAATTTTGCACTACGAGTTTTCTCTGTTTTTAATTTTATTATAGGAACATCAAGAACCAATTGAGAAGTTTAATTTTTATAGCCAGAAAAATCATATTCAAATATTCTAGACCATTTTTCATAATATGCACGAAAGAATCATCATAACATGACAAAATCAGGTGGTTACATGACCATTTTAATACAAATCTGCACACATTTCAAAGTTAAGAAGCCACAAACACTCTTTGATGGTTGCTCATGCAGCATCGTCAACCTTTTATTTATGCTCCACAACACCTTAACATTATCACACGTGATAAAAATCTATCATCTCAGTCCACCCTCACTTACATGGAATAAGCCATAAGAATAAGGTTCAGAGAGGAGAGAGAAATACTAAATCTACAACTTTCTATTTATTCCATCATTCCTTGCATGGTTACACTAGATATGGAGTAAAAAAATTGCATGTCACATTCCCGAGAGCATTTCCTATCTCTTTCCGAGTTGCTAAATATTGAAATCGACGGATTTGAGGGGGACCTAAAAAATTGTATATCCCCCTATATCATGAAGAAAAATTAGCTTGAAGCTCTACCAATTGGTCATTAATACAAAGCATTAAAATATCCCATTCATTTTTTCATGTTCACACTTGTATATAACAAGTGATTATAGCCTAGATAGAGCGGCAAACAAGCTCGGAATCATGATCCAACTAGACCCTTGGCTTCGCGACATATGCTTTGACACAAATGTTTGAGATTGAGTTGAGGGTGCCAAGGACAAGAAAGAGGATCAGGATATGGATGCATTCAACGGATCGCATACAGTTGTTGAATCTGCGGCCACACCATCATGGGGATTTACGGTAGGTTGGAATACTGAGAAAGAGAATTCAGATAATGTTAAGGGTAAATAGATCATAAATGATACAAGAGAGACATTGATACAGGTTACAGAGGATATCACCCTTCGAGATGCAAAGAATTACAGCCTAAGAAAATTAAGTGGATGAATGATGTGGATATTTGATATTGACATATTCCATGTGATATACAAGTTACTGAAAGTTAAAGGGGATGTCTTGCATGTATGTATACCTTATTGGTCAACTATCCAGTGGATGTTTAATCCAAGAGGGTGATATTGCTATATGAGACTGCAATGGACAGGCAGGGATGAACTGAGGATGTTTAAAATTATTTTAATTGGGAGAGAACTATCAGTGATTGATGCATCTAGAATGGCCTTTTATACCTTGATAAGGGTCGTACAAAATTTGTTTGACATCTGAGTTCATATGTAGGAGATAAAGAGTCAGGAAGGTAGATGTCTGGCTTGGAGCACATGCTGTAATGAATAGTTGTAGGTTTTTTGTAGAAAATTTTAGGGATCAAAATCTTCACAATTTGATCCAGGTGTCTTGAAAAAAGTTGTAGATTGCCATAGGGGCTACATTTTTTCTTTTTTAAACTTGGTCATCCGAGTTATGGTTCAAGAGATACAATCACTTTTCTGCAGGGTGGTCCTATAGGACAGTTTTGTAGACACGATAAGATTGAATCTAATGGATGTAAAGTATTGCATGTGACATATGATTTGACAAAGACGTTTGAGACTGAGATGATGGTGCCAAGGATAGGAAAGAGGATCAGGATATGTAGGCATTCAATCGATCCCATACAGTTGTTGAATCTGCGGGCACACCATCATGGGGATTTACAGTAGGTTGGGATACTAAGAAAGACAATGCGGATAATGTCAAGGGTAAATAGATCATAGAAGATACAAGAGAGACATTGATAGAGGTTATTGAGGATATCGCCATTCGGGATGCAAAGAAATACGGCCTAAGAAAATTAAGTGGATTAATGACATGGATCTTTGATATTGACATATTCCATGTGATATACAAGTTACATCTTTGATATTGGTTGACTATACAGTGGATGTTTAGCCCATGAGGGTGATATCGCTATAGGAGACTGCAATGGACATGCAACACTGAACTAAAGATGTTTAAAATTGTTTCAATTGGGAGAGGATTATTGGTGAATAATGCATCCAGAATGGCCTTTTATACCTTGGGAAGGGTCCTACAATGTTTGGTTGACATCTAAGTTCATATGTAGGAGATACAGAGTCGAGAAGTATGATGTCTGGCTGGGACTGCATGCTATAATGAACAATTGCAGGTTGTCCATAAAATTTTAGGGACTGAAATCTTCACAATTTGGTACAGGTGTCTTTAGAGAAGTTGTAGATTGCTAGTGGGGCTACATTTTTTCTTTTAAAATCTTGGTAATCAGAGTTATGGTTCAAGATATACGAGCAGTTTTCTGCATGCTGGTCCTATAAGACAATTTTTTGGACAGGATAAGATTGAATCTGATGGATGTAAAGTATTACATGTGACAGATGTTTTGATAGAGATGTTTGAGACTGAGATGAGGGTACCAAGGATCATCAATAATAATTGAAAAATACAAAAAGAAGGAAACATTCTTAGGAAACAGAGTGAAGTCTAGTAGGTGCATACCAATTGTTCATCTCATAAAAAATAACATCCCTGCTCACTCTGAACTCACTTGTGACAGGGTTATAATAACGATACCCTTTTTGTTGTAAAGAGTATCCAATAAAACTACCTTTTTTTGCCTCTAGATCAAGCTTCTTTCATAGCTCATCTAGCACATGAACATACGCAACACATCCAAATACCTTCAAGTGTGATACGTCAGCCTTCTTGCCAATAAAGCATTTCTCAGGAGTCATCCCATGAACAGCAATTGTGGGGGTTCTGTTCATAATATAAATAGTAGTATGGAAAGCTTCAGACCAAAAATGTTTGGGCATGTTCTTTTCAGCCATTAATGCCCGTGCAACTTCTGCAATATGCCTATTTTTTATTTCTGCAACCCCATTTTGCTATGGGGTATACCTATAAATTGCTTTTTTATCCCCTGAGTCCTCAAGAAACCACTAAAATCATTAGAGAGGTACTCTCCCCCTCCATTGGATCTCAAGCACTTCACTTTCAAGCATGTTTGTGTTTCAACAACTGCCTTGAAAGATTTAAAGTACTCAAATACATCACTCTTTTCCTTCATGAAATATACCCATAGATTCTTTGAACAGTCATCAATAAATATGACAATGTATTTGTTGCCACTAAAAGATACATTTTTTGTAGTCCCCCAAACATTTGTATGCACTACATCAAATATATTTCTGCTCACTTCTCTGTCATGCAAGAAGGGTTGTCTTGCTTGCTTACCAAACTAGCATGCCATATTTCAATATCTCCAACTACTCCTTTTCCTTTAGCATACATAGCAACATCCATTACAAGAAGTCCAGCATATGAAGTGAACATAGAGCCAACTCTACTTCCTTTTGTGACCAACTTGAACTTATCGTTAAAGTCTTCTATAAAACAACATTTTGCATTGAATCGAACCTGCAACCCTTGCTCTACCATTTGGCCAATAGACACTAGATTCTTTGTGATTGATGGCACATGTAATACATATGTCAGACTCTTTGTTTGGCCATCATACAAGGACAAGGGAACCTTTCCAATGTGTGAAACTGGGTGGCATGAATCACCACTCCTGTGCACATAACCTGGATTTTGTAAGTCGTGCATCTCTCCAAACCATTCAACATGACTGGTCATATGATTAGATGCACCTGAATCGATATACTATATATCATCATGTGTCTCCTTTCTTATAACTGCATTCATCATATGCTACATTACAAACTCTTGTAAATCGTTCAAGGAGATAATTTCCCAAATGTATTTTAACTAGAATACGTGAATTAGAAACATGCGTAAATGCAATCTTCCCATGAAAATTTAACGTGCCTAATGCATTTCTTTAATGCGGAATCATTCGTTTAAGAACCTGGGCTTGAGGGCTCGTAGGGATGTCCATGCGTATGCTCAGGGTAGAAACTCCCGCGTGTGTGCCTCTTGCCATTTTCTTGGGAGCCATTGACGAGTCAAATTTTGGTTCAACAATTCCTCTTTGGCTCTTCCGCTTATCAACTCCTCTCTGCCCGGAACCTTTCCTTCTGCGCAGGACCAGGGCCTTGGAGACTTGGCTTTTTTTTTCCAATCCCGGGGGAGGCACGGGTGACAAGGGGCTATGGAGGCTTAATTTGGAAACTTCCAAAGAAGCTTCTAAAGCTTCATTGTCAGGATAATCATGGAGAGAGAGGAGGAGGGGTAGAGGTGATGATGAGGGCGGATGCCGACGACGAAGAGGAGACTCGTGATGATGATGGCGGTGGGATGGGCAGCGGCAGTAGCGCGGCAGGCAGGCGGTGTTTTTTCACAGCATGGCAGCATCCTGTCAGCACGTCAATCTCCACGCTCCTCTCTCTCTCCTCGTGCCTATTCCCCAAGCTTCAGGGGGGAGGTTTTATAGTGTGTAAGGGGGGGGAGATCCAAACACGTTGTCGTAGATTTCGTGTAAGGGCTGCTGAACACGGAGTTCAAGTTGCAACAAGTGAAGAGACTAACAAGAAGAAATCGAATTTTTGATGCCAAAGTTCACTATATTTCTTGTCAAGTGAGTTACATGAAGTTCATGTTCAGAAAAATCTAAAGTATCACATAAACTATTTACATTCAGGTGTATGATGACAGTTACATTGAACAGAATAATGGGCATTAACTAATAATCCAGTCAAGCATGTCCTTTAGTGCAGAGAACCATCTATTGTACAACACATCTGATTTCTGATGCTCTCAGAGGTTTCTATCAAATACGAAAAACTAGTAATTTATGGGATCTCAAAGAAGTTTCTTAGCAGTAGGAAGAAAAATATCCTTCACATCAGCATGTACATTCTGTAACTTGGCAGTTTCCTGATCAGCAGAAGATTTCAGAAGATCCAAAGAGCTGAAAGGATCTATGTGCTGGAACCTGCAACCCAACTCCCGTTCTAGAGTTTCAAATGTCCACATCTGGAATTGTGTATGCATAAGAATAGCCATTGAAATTTCATGATGTTCCCCTGTTCTTTGACCATCATAGTTCTGAAAGATGAGAATGTGGAGGATGATGTTGATTATGAACGTCTGTCTAGCTTGAATGATGGCTACAGTGGTTCTGATTTGACAGAGCTATGCAAGTAGGCTGCTTATTTTCCCATCAGAAATCTGTTGGAGTAGGAGCAAAGTGGACAATTAACCCGCAGTATGCTTGCCCGCTGTCTCAGATCTGGCATTTTATGGTTTTTCCCTCAACCTGCATTGTTCGCGTTGCGAACTCCACACCGATGGTAGACTTGGACTCCATGTAGAACTCGTTTCGTGTAAACCGAGATAGAAGATTCGACTTGCCTACCCCCGAGTCACCAATGAGGACAATCTTGAACAAGTAATCATATTCGTCATCGGGTCTACGAGGCATGACTGGCGCGCGCGCTCTCTCTCTCTCTGTCTGTGTCTGATCGCAGCAAACGGAAGAAGCTCTAGAGGTTTCTGCTGATGCTGATGTCGAGCTTCCGTTTCCCTTCGGAGATAGTACCAAAAGAAAGCTTGATTGGAAAGCCTACTCAGAAAAGGAGAGCCAGGGGAGGTGGTGAAGCTGAACAATAGGTTTGCTGGGTGTTATCCGTATCTCTTCGGATCAATCTGAAGCTCCACTTCTGTTACAAAGTCTTCTTTCTGTGTTACCAAGCAGTCGTAAGACAATATAGAGATTAAAAATTTTCTTTGCAAGATTATCAATCTTTCCTCGTCTCTCAAGTGAACAAGTCCGTCTCACAGTATCGCCCCGTGCAATCCCCTATTCATCACCATCGTTGCTTCTCTTCTTCTTATTCTGGCTGCAATTTTCAAGATTAGCTCCTCTTCGAAGCCCTTCCGTCCAGCTCTCCAATCCTGTCGCTGGTCCAATATCGAATTGATAGATGAGTAAACTCTGTTTATGTTTTCGATTCCTCTGCCTCCATGATGGAATTATCTCCCTTCTCCTTTTCGTTTTTTCCTGGATGAACTCGATCATCCACAAAAAAAAACTGCTTTCTTGCAGAGGATGCTTTTTCCCTCTAGAAAAATTTAGCAACCAGCTCCCTTATTAGATTCCAAGTACCCCCCTTTTTAGTGGTCTTGCACCACAACTCGGTCCCTAAATCTGTCTGTGACCTGAACATCAATCTCTTTCTTCTTTTTTGACGTTCAAACACCTCTTTTAGCATGATATCTACTATCTCCTTTTTGCTTAACATGTGAACCAATATTTGATTGAATTGCTTGTAACACAGATCCTTGAGCTCACTCTCTGTCGACAAGACATGTGGATATTGTCCTCCTGAACCTTCTTTTTAATTGGTAAATTCTTGAATTTGCTGGATTGACACGTTCTATGGGGATGCAGTCTTTGAGACAACTGCAGAGATTCCTAGTTCTCGTGTAACCTCTATCTTCATAGCTTAAATGTCGGCTTCAACAAAGCTTCCTTTGATTCCACAATTCCCTGCACTTTTCTTAGAGATCATCATTGAAATTATCAGCTTGATAATGTCCTTTGGCATCAAATTTTTCATATTTTTCTAACACACACACATCATGCATCCAAACAGAAACACACACACACACTAGCGGAATATATACATTGGATGCGGGTACTGAAAAGACAGATTATCGTAATGCTTCAATCACACACAATGAATCTCATGCGGAAAAATAACACAAATGCACAACAAAAGAAATGGAGGTGTATACGGCTCGGATGCGCAGCAGCACGACATCCACCCCCTCTAAACCTGCGCATCCTCCGGATGAGCCAACTATGCAGGATCATTCAAGTCCACAAACAGGTCGAGTCCTTCATCAGTTTCTAATGGACCTGTTTCTCCATCAGTCCTCATCATCCATATTCTCTACTTCTTCTGCTTGACTTTCTTCTACCTGCTCTTCTTCTGCCAATGCTTCAAGTGAATATTCTTCATCTTCTCTTCTCTTGAAAATCTTGACCCGTTTTCCAGCAATGGGCACCCTCAATACTGTTCCATCTAATTCAGCCAACTCATAGGTACGATTGTCAAAAACCTATTTCACCTCATACGGTCCAAACCATCTTTGAACCATTTTTCTCATGCTACTATGCTGATTCTCTAGACTACTGTCGTAGACTAGAATCCAATCTCCTTCTTTTATGGCTCTAGGCCTCAAGTGATGCCTCAAATCAAACCTATCCTTGTTTCTGAGTCGGGCTGCCTTCAAACGATCAACTGCTAGCTGCACATCTTCCGTCCTTCTCTCTAGTTGACAAATCCGAAGAGCTAGAAGCTCCTCCCTTGATAAATTCTCATGCCATGGAAGAACACTCCACGTGAGAGCACAGATCTCTGTAGGCATGACAGGTTTTTGCCCATACATCAACTTTGCAGGCATATATCCAGTAGTCACACTATGTGTAGAGCGATCTGCCCACAATGCAAAAAGTAGTAATCTCGGCCAATCCCCAATCCGACCTCTACAAGCTTTTGCCAATGCTTTAACTATTGGCGAATGTCCTCTTTCGCTCTTGCCATTTCCCTCTGGATTATAGGCAGTAGTAAGAGCCAACGTAATCCCAAGCCTTGAGAAAAATTCTCTAGCTTCGTCTGCATCTAGCTCTCCACGATCAGCTGTAATCTTGCCTATACATCCATACCTGCAAAATATTTCTTCCAACAAGAATTTAAATACTGTAGTGGTGGTCTTCGTCCGCAAAGATCTGCCTTCAACATAGTTTGTAAGATCCTCCCTAGCCAAGACAAGATATCTCATCTGCCAAAGTCCCACTCGCAAAGTAACCAAGTCTACCACCCACTTATAATGCATACATAGTGGATAGGTCGGATGCAACTCATCACGATGCCGCACTAAAGAGTAAAGCTGGCAGTCCCTGCGAGTCTCCACAAAGTGAGAAACATCTTTATACATCCCTTTCCACCAGTATCTTTCTTTAATTTTCTCATAGGTAGCCCACACACCTCTATGTCCAGTCCATGAGCTCTCATGAAACTCTTGCATAATCTGTATCTGCATCGCTACATCACAAACTACTCTCAAGGGTAAGCCGCCTCTCTTCTTTGGATGCTTCCAAAGAAAACCATCTTTCAAGAAATACCCATAAGCCTTCCTTCTGATTTTCTTGAATTCATCATCTGTCCAATCAGCTCTTCGAGTCAATGAACTTAGATACTGTCCAATTTGCAGCCACTCGTCAACATAAAGTTCTTCAATAAAGGCTTCAACAATAGATACATGACAATCATGAACAAGGACAGAAGCTGCAAACTCTGTCTCATCATCTTCTGCAAGCATTGACTCCTCATCCTCATATCTCGCTCTAGATAGCATATCAGCAACTGGATTATCTTTCCCTGCTATGTGTCGAAATTCTGGATTCAATGATTTGATATAGGCAATCCACCGAAGCATCGCTGTATCTGGAGTCGAGTAGCTAGTAATCATGCCAAGCAAAGGCAAGCAATCTGTTTCCACAACAACTGAAGCTCCAATAAAATACCCTTTGTCACACTTCAGTGCAGTGACTACTCCCCACAACTCTCTTTTAATCTGCGGATATCTCCTCTGCCGCTCATTAAGAACTTTAGCTCCAAAACGGATTGCATATCTATTTCCATCAGCATCATCCTATCCCACTGCCAAACCTATGCCAATAGGGCTAGTATCAACTGTCAACATGATTGGCCGTCCACACTGATAATCCGCCTTGCGAAGAGTAGGAGCTGACTGCAACAGCTTCTTGAGTTTACGCATGGCTTTCGAATGCTTCTCATCCCAATGAAATTTCTGCCCCTTTCGAAGCAGCTGATAGAGAACATCTGCTATGTGAGAAAAATGAGGAATCCAAATCATGTAAAATACACAAGCTCCCACAAATCTCCGCACCTCTGAAGTAGTTGAGCAATACTCTGCAATCCTGCTTATGGCATCCACCTTTGCAGGTGAAGGCTTCCTGCCATAATATCCAACCATATGCCCAACTATGATGACTTCATTAACACCAAAGACAAATTTCAGCCCTGAAAGAGTCAAGTTTACCTCCTCTAATCGTGTCAATATTTGCTCACAAGCAACCAAGTGTTCAGCCACAAACTGTCTACATCCTCGCAAATCAAGACTTTCATTCTTTTCTTCTTCTACACAACCCTTAATAGGCACATCATCTAGGAAAGGCATGGTATATTGCGGAATATAGTCTCGTAGAACTCTATGCATAGCATTCATCATATGAGCAACTGAGTTGGTGGCACCTTGAGGCAAGGTACACATCCTCACAAGACCAATAGGTGTCCGCATAGTAGTAATATCCCTACTTTCCAAGGCAAGCTGAAATTGATCATAACCTGAATACAAGTCACCTAGAGAATAGATGGCTCGTCCTGCAAAAGCCTCAGCAAATTCATCCACAACTGGACCTGTTCCCACATTCCTGATTGTCACTTTGTTCACGGGCTGCATATCCTGAATAAATCTCAAAGTACCATTCTTCTTTGGTACAGTAAACCACCTGTTAGAATAGGTCGCAGAAGAGGGTTCCAAAATCCCCATCTTAATCTTCTCATTCAACAACTCTATTAGCTTTGGCAAGTGTGATTTAGGCACAGGTATAGGATGTATATTCCATGGTACATGAGGGACAGTGAAGATGACCATAGGTGCAACCAATTCGGGACTAATGCAGCCAATTTCATGTGGAAAGAAAGCAAATGCCTTACCATGACGTCCAAGCATAAAACATTCTTTTTCCACTGGAAGCAAGAAATCATCATTTCCAATCTTCAATTCTGCAAGAGTTTCAGCTGTAAATTTATGTCCAATATTTGCAGGATCTCTCAACATAGGCTGCTTCATAGCTTTTCCTATCTGCTCATCACTATCAGGAGGAAGCGGCCCTGCAACCGGCTTAACCTTCTTATCAACTATTTTATACTTCGTGTCAACCTTGGCATCAGTTAGTCACTCTTTTCTTTGCTGCAATTTCTGCAAATTTTCAGCAACTCTCAACTCTGTTGGCTGAAAGATTTCAGCCCTTTGCTCTATGGACTGCATGGGTGCAGCCTGAAACTCTGTATGCTGAAATTTTTCAGCATTAAACTCTGTTGGCTGAATGAATTCAGCCCTCGGCTCTATGGACTGCATGGGTACAGCCTTATACTCCATATGCTGAATTTTTCAAGCATTTAACTCTGTTGGCTGAAAGGTTTCAGCCCTCTGCAACTCTGTAAGCTGATCAAGATCAGCCATAATTTCAGTTTGCTAAGTTTTCTCAGCCTCTAACTCTGTTTTGAGCATAAAATCAGAAATTTCCTGAAACATATCCAAGGTTTGCACAGGTATGATCTTTGAACCCTTACATACATCAGTTTTCAGCATTGTTCCCATCTCAAACAATGTATCTGCATAAGATATCCCTTCATACAATCCATCTACATGCTCTTCTGCTTGCAAACTACCTGCAATCTTCAACTCTTTCTCCTTACGACCAATGTACTGCCTGGCAGCTCTAGGCAAATCTGAAATTCTCTGATAACTCACTGAACTATCTGAAGAAAAACCAACAAAATTTTGGAGAAAGCCTAGTTGCTAGGAGGTGAGATCTCCTCTTTTCTCCACTCCGTATCACTGGCGTCTCGCAAGACAATGGTACCTAATGAAAATCCAACTCCTTCACAGGTAGTGGTGCCTCACGCAAGGAGTCCCTGTTTCTCGGATGATTTACCCCAACAGTCATAAACTGAACAGCTTGCATACTATCCTTACTGTGTATCCGTGCATAGGCTAAGCCGTCATCCATCACTTTTGTCTCCATTCTTGCTTCTGTAATGAAAGGCTGTCCAAGAATAATCGGATAAGAGCAAGAATCCTGAACAAAGCAATGATAATCCTCTTCAACATTACCAATAGAAATTCTGATACTCGGACAAGCAGCATACATATCACTAGAAGTATTATTGGCGGCTCTCATACGCCAGCCATGCTCTGCATCCATAGGCCACTTGCCACTCTCATAAACACCTCGAGCAATAAGATTAATCTCGGAACCATGATCGACTAAAGCGACCAAAGGAATCTGTTTCTCTCCAATCCTTACCACCGTCTCAGTGGTTGCTCTAGCCCAATGACTACGTGAAAAATGGCTGCGAGGAATGAGAATAGGGGTATCATCATCTTCATACTGCATAGGCTGAACTATTTTCTCCAATTTTGGATTGACAGAAGCATTCTCAACCATCACTGCATCATCATGCTCTTCCCCAAGAGCTCCATGCCATAATCCCTGTAAAGCAGGTCCTTCCATTGCATGTCGCTTCCTCCGCAAAAGATCCTGCATCTGATCCTGTATTTCTCTTCTAGCAATCCCAAGAGCTTCTCCAATAGTAAAAGTGACTTTACTATTCAAAATTCTTTCATGAAAAATCTTACTCATATCCGTCTGCATATCAAGGTCTGACAAGAGCTTGAATCCTGGCTCCTTTCTTGGTTGCCTCTTCTCTTTCACCTGCTTGTCTCCCATAGGTTGTTCAGGACCTAATTGAGCTGGAGAACTTGACATAGGTGGATCTGTAACAGGTGGTGAAACAAAGTCACCCCCTCTAGTCCTTTTTGGAGGTGCTGAGACCCTCCTCTTCTCTTCTTCTCTTTTCCTCAACCATGGCATCTAAACCTTGTGTTTTCTCCATATAAGCGAAAATAGAATACCTGTCAACAGGAGAATCCCATCCCGTTTCTCCTCGAATGTTGGAGCCCACACCGGTCATAGTAGATGCTTGAACTTTCCCTCTTCTCGCTATCTCCAAGGCAGAGGACCATAAAGTAGAGTCTCCATCTGATTTCTGCTCAAGCTGGACTCCATAAGCTGAAGCATCTCCTCTAACACTCACATAAGCTGATCGCGCAGCCATATCATCAACGAGTTTCTTCATACCTCCCTTACCAAAGTTCGTGTCAAGAGGAGCACCAGTCTCAATTAGCCATATCTTCCCATCTTGTCCCCAGAACACTACATTCTTCTTACACGCTTCCTGAAAAGCATCACAATCTCTGCAGTGTTGGTGCTCTGTACTATCGCACCAAATACATTGTCTCCCTTTTCTTTGGCCAGCTGGAAAAGCAGTCGCGCTGGAGCAGGTGCTACAGTAGGAACTGACATAAGTTGCTCCTTTAACTTACCAACTTCAGCTTTGACTACTTCAATCGTCAAATTTGCCAAGCCTTTAATAACATCATCTACAGATAAGGGCACTGGAGTAGCAGGAACTGGTGGATTTACAACAGGAGGAGTAGGCTTAGGCATAGAACTTGCAGCAGGGGCAGAAGAAGAAGTCTCCAAGGATTTTTCAGAAACAGATCTTGTATTACGATGCAATCGTACTCTCCTGCGCTGCTTCTTAACAAAAGCATTCACAGCATCAATGACATGTCTCCACTCGATCTTTAAACCTGAATCAGTAGCTTGATCTTCCAAAAGATCATCCAAATTTTCCTGTAAATCAGCAGCAGCGGCTTGTAAAAATAATTCCACTTTCTGCATCTCCAAAGCTTGCTGCTCAGTTCCATCCAACTGATCATAGCGGCTCTCAAACTCTCGCAGAAGGGCGGTAACTGAAAGTCCCTTATTAGGCATAGAAACCCATGCTAAGAAATTCCTGCAGTTCATAAGACCTGTATCCTCCAGGAAATATTCATCTTTTAATGCCTTCTTAAACTCTTCCCAACCTGCATGTGTTTCTTGAATTTCTGAAATTCGGACTTCAAGAGCGCGCACCACGATCCGCAAGAAGTAGCAGCTCCAAACATCTTGAGAAACCCCAAAAAACTTCATCTTTTCTTCATACAAATGCAGGTAAGTTGACACTTGTTGGCCATTGAACTGCTTCATCTCCTGTTGGACAGCTTTCAAGGCATCCATGGCATCACTATCACGTTTCGCGTGAGCTTGCCGCTGCATATAGGTTGTAAATGACTGAAACAGGTTCTTCATGACATTGTCATCTGTCATCTCTTCTTGTGAGTCTCCCATCTTGCTGAAAATTGACGCAGCACTTTCACGTCGGGTTCACCAAAAATGTCGTAGATTTTGTGTAAGGGCTGCTAAACACGGAGTTCAAGTTGCAAGAAGTGAAGAGACTAACAAGAAGAAATCGAAATTTTGATGCCAAAGTTCACTATATTCCTTGTCAAGTGACTTACATGAAGTTCATGTTCAGAAAAATCTGAAGTATCACATAAACTGTTTACATTAAGGTGTATGATGACAGTTACATTGAACAGAATAATGGGCATTGACTAATAATCCAGTCAAGCATGTCCTTTAGTGCAGAGAACCATCTGTTGTACAACGCATCTGATTTTTGATGCTCTCAGAGGTTTCTATCAAATACGGAAAACCAATCATTTATGGGATCTCAAAGCAGTTTCTTAGCAGTAGGAAGAAAAATGTTCTTCACATCAGCATGTACATTCTGTAACTTGGCAGTTGCCTGATCAGCAGAAGATTTCAGAAGATCTAGAGAGCTGAAAGAATCTATGTGCTGGAACCTGCAACCCAACTCCCGTTCTAGAGTTTCAAATGTCCACACATGGAATTGTGTATGCATAAGAATAGCCATTGAAATTTCATGCTGTTCCTCTGTTCTTTGACCATCATAGTTCTGAAAGATGAGAATGTGGAGGATGATGTTGATTATGAACGTCTGTCTAGCTTGAATGATGGCTACAGTGGTTCTGATTTGACAGAGCAATGCAGGCAGGCTGCTTATTTTCCCATCAGAGATCTGTTGGAGTAGGAGCAAAGTGGACAATTAACCCGCAGTATGCTTGCCCGCTGTCTCAGATCTGGCATTTTATGGTTTTTCCCTCAACCTGCATTGTTCGCGTTGCAAACTCCACACCGATGGTAGACTTGGACTCCAGGTAGAACTCATTTCGTGTGAACCGAGACAGAAGATTCGACTTGCCTACCCCCGAGTCACCGATAAGGACAATCTTGAACAAGTAATCATATTCGTCATCGGGTCTACGAGGCATGACTGGCGCGCGCACTCTCTCTCTCTCTGTCTGTGTCTGATCGCAGAAAACGGAAGAAGCTCTGGAGGTTTCTGGTGATGCTGATGCCGAGCTTCCGTTTCCCTTCGGAGATAGTACCAAAAGAAAGCTTGATTGGAAAGCCTACTCAAAAAAGGAGAGCCAGGGGAAGTGGTGAAGCTGAACAACAGGTTCGCTAGGTGTTATCCGTATCTCTTCGGATCAATCTGAAGCTCCACTTCTGTTACAAAGTCTTCTTTCTGTGTTACCAGGCAGTCGTAAGACAATATAGAGATTAAAAATTTTCTTTGCAAGATTAACAATCTATCCTCGTCTCTCAAGTGAACAAGTTCGTCTCACAGTATCGCCCCGTGCAGTCCCCTATTCATCACCATCGTTGCTTCTCTTCTTCTTATTCTGGCTGCAATTTTCAAGATTAGCTCGTCCTCTTCGAACCCCTTCCGTCCAGCTCTCCAATCCTGTCGCTGCTCCAATATCGAATTGATAGATCAGTAAACTCTGTTATTGTTTTCGCTTCCTCTGCCTCCATGATGGAATTATCTCCCTTCTCCTTTTCGTTTTTTCCTGGATGAACTCGATCATCCGCCAAAAAAAAATTGCTTTCTTGCAGAGGATGCTTTTTTGCTCTAGAAAAATTTAGCAACCAGCTCCCTTATTAGATTCCAAGTACCCCTTTTTAGTGGTCTTGCACCACAACTTGGACTATAGCCCTCATCTACAACTCGGTCCCTAAATCTCTCTGTGACCTAAACATCAATCTCTTTCTTCTTTTTAGACGTTCAAACACCTCTTTTAGCATGATATCTACTATCTCCTTTTTGCTTAACATGTGAACCAATATTTGATTGAATTGCTTGTAACACAGATCCTTGAGCTCACTCTCTGTCGAGACAAGACATGTGGATATTGTCCTCGTGAACCTTCTTTTTAATTGGTAAATTCTTGAATTTGCTGGATTGACACGTTCTATGGGGATGCAGTCTTTGAGACAACTGCAGAAATTCCTAGTTCTCGTGTAACCTCTATCTTCATAGCTTAAATGTCGGCTTCAACAAAGCTTCCTTTGATTCCACAATTCCCTGCACTTTTCTTAGAGATCATCATTGAAATTATCAGCTTGATAATGTCCTTTGGCATCAGTTTTTTCATATTTTTCTAACACACACACATCATGCATCCAAACAGAAACACACACACACACTAGCGGAATATATACATTGGATGCGGGTACTGAAAAGACGGATTATCGTAATGCTTCAATCACACACAATGAATCTCATGCGGAAAAATAACACAAATGCACAACAAAAGAAATGGAGGTGTATACGGCTCGGATGCGCAGCAGCACAACAACGTGGAGGGCTTTCATGCCTTCCCTCCCTCATGCATCCCCACACCACACTCCTCCCTCTCTCCACTTAGCTCCACTCCCTCTCCCCTGCCATGCATCGGCTGAGGGGAGGGGTAAATAATAAAAAAATTTGCACTACTTTTATCATTTATCCATTTGCCTTTACGTAAGGCGTGTTTCTCGTGCGGCTTGCGGGTTTTAACCTTGGCCTTATTTGCACAGTGCAGATGGGGTTTATTATCGCACGCGCAGGGTAAGCATTTAACTGCCAATATTTTACGATGTGGGAGATCACTTTGGGGTGCCTTATTGCACGGGATGTGAGGGTTTTAAGGTTGACTTAATATTTCGAGCGGCTATATTACAAAGACGATGCATAATTTCCTTGCTGCAATTTACCACTATAAATATCATCCTTCTTTGCATAGCAATGGGCTGCAATATGGCCTGTTTTGCTACAATAATGGCAAACAATAGAAAAATTTCCAGAGCCTCTGTTCTGCCATCCACCTCTTCCTCTAGAGCTCCCCTTGCCTCTAAAGTTTTCTCTGCCTCCAGAAACCTGTATTTCACCAAATTGTTGATTGAACCTGTTTTGCTGGTTATCGCTAGCACGTCCCATATCACGGCCTCTCGAAGAAGATCTACCACATCCCCTTCATGAACTTGAGTAAAGTTCTTGGACCTGTTCACAATTTCTTTCAGACAAGTCACCCTGCTTGCATATTGATCTCTTCGGTAATCATGAGAGACCAACTCATCAAATCTGAAAATGGCTTCCATATGTATATTGAACTAACAAATGATTTCCATGCATTCTCATTATTGAGTCCAATCAAAGTGGATGAAACCAAATCATCATCATCAAGCATTGCATCAATCGTTGCTAAGGCATCTGCAATGCTCCTCACCTTTAATACATACTCATTGACAGACATTTTCCCTTTCTTCAACGTATTCAACTCTTGCTTTGAGTTTAATCTTTCATGCCTTTGTATTTAATGAAAACATATTCTCAAAGATTGTCCAAGATCCATGTGAAGTTTCTACATTCTTGATATATCCTAGCATAGTATTATCAACAACTGCATATAGCTAGTACATCACATTTTTGTCTTTTGCATTCCATTCTTTCCATGCTTTTAATTCATCTAAAGTCGGAGGGATACCCAGCTGTGGCTCCTTTTTTTCACCTAAAACAAACTCATAAAGTCCCTTTGCAATGAGGAAGTTTGTCATACGAAACTTCCATGAAGGGTAGTTGTTCTTGTCGAGCTTCTCAATAATGGGATTTCCACTCTTCTCTACCATTATCACAAAAAAGGATATAACATAGCAAGCTAGTCTTCTGCAGCCTTTCACAACAAGTGCATAGCAATACACCAAGCAACCTTTTTCATTGATTATTGCTCAATAGTACATGTAATCTGCAACCTGTTTGCAGATGAACCTTATGTTTGTTTCTTGGCAAACACTTCAAAAATTACAGATTCAAAATATGTAATCTATGCACCTACTTTTGCTCTAAAATGAGTCCTGGAATGGCCTCAAAGGCTCTCACACCAAATCTCATAGCAATCTGAGATTTTCACTCTATCCTACTTTGGGTGCCTCCACATGCACTATCCAAGAGAAAAAGTGAAAGAATGGGACAGCTTCTTACCCGTTGCTTGCTTGCTTGAACCTTGCTTCTTCTCCTTCACTTCAGTCTTCAAAATCAGTGTCTCTCAGTGGCATGGCTCTAATACCATGTCAAGAATCGTGTGGTGGGAGGACTTGCTTGAGCTACTACGCCAAACACACACTATATACACAAGAGAAAGCTCACTCAAGAACACAAGAAGAGAGATGGAGGCCAAAAATTTTTCTTGCTAATTTCTTCCTCTTCTTCCATAGACTATACAGTGTACACAAAGTATAGATAAGATACAACATAAAGGAAAGTGGCCTACTAAGTCAAACAATGCATAACAGACTACACCAATTGACTTGCGCTATATCTTTGCTAGCTGTAGGTAGGTGTAATAAACTAAATATAATAAGTGATAAGTCAGTGACCATGTGAGTATCATAATGACCACCAACGTTCTAAGTGTAGACGTGCGGACTCATCTAGCCAGCCGGTCCATCATCAATGTCTGCACATGTTGAGCTTGCCATCTCAATACTTAGGTTTTGTCTCAGTATCCAAGAACCTACCAAGCCCTCTCAAGGTAATACTTAATTCTTTTCTGACGCTCACTTTTATTTTTGCTCCAACCTTCCTTTTTTTTTTACTTTACTCAGTTAGATGCCAACTTGAGGAAGACAAGGCAACGGCCCCAGGTCTCTAACTCATCACCAAGAACCTACTGGGCCTTTGCAAGGCGATAAGCACAACTCATAGATATGTGTTTCTCTATTTTGTTCTATTTTTAGAGGGGTTAAAACCCCTTTTTACACATCTCTATTTATTTTTATTCTTCAGGTTTCTAGCATGTCAGCAGAAGAGGGTCACTAGGACTGCCTTTGAAAACATGTCTTTTAGTTCCCAACAATGCCTTTGCAGAGGCAATAACTGTTAGACATACCTAACCTAAACCTGAGACTTCATGCCTTGATTGCACGTCCCCAACAAAGGAAAAGAAAGAAACCCCTACATACACATATATCAGTATCTGCTTAAGGTAAAAAGACTTGGAAAGGGGAGGAAACCACCTGGAATGGCCACAAGAAGCTTTGCCATAGCAAAGGCTCCCTCTAGTGACTTTGTCAACCTATATGATGCAATCACTAAAACAAAAAACCATTAAACTTACTTGCACCAAGTAGTCATATGGCCTTCTTGGCCCAAAGAAATAGCATAGTTCACTCTTACGAAAACTGGCCCGCATGGCCTAAAGAAATCAAACATTTGAACTCAACAAAAACCGGCCTACTTGGCCTAATGGAAATCAAACATTAAAACCCTTAAAAGCAACTGGCCTGCTTGGCCTAAGGAAATTAAGAAAAACAGCTCGTAAAGCTCCCCCCTAGAAAAATCCTATTAATATACAACAAGATGTTCCATCCAAATGAGGAAATAGGGCTCTTGCCTTAGACTAAATGCATCAAATTGTAACCCATACCTCCCGCATAAATAGCAAGAGGTGTATGCATAACATGTCATCTAACCAACCTATGGATCCAAGATAACAAAGCCAAATGGGTATTGTCCACCCTTTGTGTCACCCATACTAACCATCGCCTGCCATATAGGGCATGTTCTGGTTCTCTACTGCGTATGTGTGCCATGGCACAAATGCTGGCAACAGGCAGTCGAAAGCTACAATCAAGTCCATAAGCCAGTCATCATCCTCGCTGCTTCCCTCTCTCCCAAAGCCATGGAGATCGTCACTTGGTTCAATACTTTTCTTAGATTTGATGGTGGAGTCGATCAGATCAATCATGATGGGAGCAATCGGTACTCGATCCGATGCTACTGCAAGCTGCCCTGCCTCCACGAGGTCCTCTCCTCACCATAATTATCTGTACAGAATCGCATCGGCCCTTAGCAGCCCTGCTACTGTGCACTGCCTCAGTAGCTATAACAACTACAACAAGTCAGGAAACTCCAATTTCTCACAATATCTAGACCTCCGTAGTGTCGTACAAGGCGCCATAGCTCATTGCAAAACAGTCACACACCATCCTTCATAGCTAAATAAATCCTGCTCCGAGGAGATAGAATTGATAATTGGAAAATTATAACTAAAACCCTATAATTTGGAAAAAAGTATGTATAAATTTGCGAAGATATGGTCTTTAACGCAGAGAAAGTCAGCTCAAATGTCCTCACGTTCATTGCAAAAGTAGTATAATTGATCTTCTTCCCTCCTAAATTCGATCACACAAACATCTGCTGATTGATCGCTCCCATCAACAGGAATCAAAGCAACTCACTCTATCCAATCTTGAATAGCATCCATGATGAATAACCTGAATAGTCTTTCCCCTTTCTCTACCACAACGATGAATGCATAACTAAACTTCAGAGCTTTTGCAATATCTTGAGGGTTTCTCTTGACTTTCAGGGTCTTGGCCCACAAATCACTCAACTCACACAATACATTTGAGACAAACTCAGCTAATCTCTAAATAGTGCTTCATCAATCAATCTTCCTCGATATCTCATAAATCTGAACTGCTTGTCAGGTCGGAAGCCTATTGTCCAAAAAAAACAGACGTGCCTTAAGAGGAGGGAAAAAACAGCGAAGCCCCCTTCGGACCATCTCTCCTCTTCAGTCTTTACATGATCCTTCACTATTTTTAGTCCAATGCCTCTCCTTTGATAGCTGGGATCTACTACTACATCACATATGGTTGCAATAAAAGCACCATCAGACACTGCACGCCCAAAACCAACAAGTTTCTTCTCAGGTCCCGAAGCTAATGAAAAGTCATTCCCTAATAGTCTCCAAAAGGCATGGATTCAATATCCCCTTCCTTGACTACTCGTAGAGTTCCATATCCTCCAAAAAGGATTGATAAGTCTGTTTTTGTGATAAACATTAAAGACTTGGACATCCATGTGCCCCTTGGCATCTTTTACAAACCCTATTGTCACAATGGCTTTCATTTGAAATGAATCATGTTGATGTGTTGTATCATGTTCATCATCATGCTGCCCACCTGCATGGGGTCTGTAGATGTGCTTTTGGGTGAACATCAAATCATCTACTTGTCACAACTCTATAGAAACAGAATTTGTATCCTTTTTCATTAATTTGTCTATATAATGATTTATTAAATTTATTTCCTTTGCACTAATTAGATATAAAGAAAAGTGCATTGGAGCTGGCCACTGATGAGTGGTCACAGGTTATGGTGGACCCACACGGTGGGTTAGAGAAAAGATAGTTCACACTTCCACCTATATGACCCGATTGGGCGCCTGTGACTAGAACTCACGCATATCAGGGTTAGACTCGCACACAGAAAGGATTGATGCCGTGAAGTGTGGGCTAGATCCACCAGAACAGACACTTACAATCAACAAGATGGCATGATCATGAAATGCTTGTATAATGTGCATGTGTGGGCTGAAAGCTTGAAATGCACATTTCTTTGCATAGGAAAGTCACATGAAGATTCGGATACCATTTTTGCGATGTACACGGAAAAAGCTTTCATATAATACCCATATTGGGGGGGTCCCTAAATTCTAGGAGATCCCTAAATTTTAGGAGGTCCCTAAATTTTAGGAGCCTCGAATTAGCCTAAAAATGCTAGTCCTAAAAAATAGGGATGTCATTCTAAAAATAGTAAGTTCTGTACTCTGACTGTGCTTACTAAATTTGGTTGTTTCTATTCTTGACAGTATTCAACCCAAAAAGGAAGGCCATAAAGAAGAGACAAGTGTCAAGACACTTGTCACACAAGTTTCCAAGTGTCCCACCACTTGTCACATCTCATGATATGTGGCTGGATACTTGTCTTGTGCTACTCCACTTTCCCCTTTTGTACTAGCTCTCCCCTCTCCTATAAATAAGAGCTCGTTTTTCTTCATTGAGCATCATTTTTCTTTGCTGTAAACTCATGTAGAGCACCCACAGATAGCCAGAAACTGGCCCCATCCATCCCCATCATCATCCCCCACTTCTCCATTATCAAATTCCTCCATATTCCCTCTTCTATCACTGCTGTTTTACAAGACAGCAAGCTTGTAAATTCATTACAGCACCTCCTTCTCGAGCTCTTTCTTCCATTTTAGCTACAAGAAGCAAGCCCTATCCATGTACTGCTGATCAACGATGGAGAAAGGCTGAATTCCCCTTTTTCTTCTCTCATACTGTAAAGAAATCAGTTCTTATCATTGCATAATAGATAATGCATGTGTGTTTGTACATCTTTGCATGATCTTGTGAGAGTGAGAATTACTTCTTCTCACTCTCAGGTTGATTGTAACTGAGCTCTTCCCTAAGGGACTTGGGTTGAGCAGAAATACATTCCTTCGGGGGGGGGTTGCCCATCTTCAACCCTCAATCTTGTCTCCATTACTTTTACATTTTCATGGCTGTAATTTTGTGAGTAATTTTCATTTTCAGCTTTACGTGTTCATTCTCTTTTATATTAAATCTCGAAAACAAGCGAATATCATAATTGTTAAGCATACTACGTTGTTCGGGGCGTTTACAGTGGTATCAGAGCTTTGGCTCGGTCCTCACCCCCAACACTGGTAGTGCTTACAACTATAAGTTTGTTTGTTTTAGCCCTTGCATTGAGTGCTTGAGCATATTTTTTTTCTTTAGTCTCAATGGATCAATCGAGTGCTATCCTTTAAGCCATTCAAAGTCTTAGAGAGGAGAATCAGCAAATTCGTGAGCAACTTCTTAAACTAGAAAAAGTTGAGAATCCCAAAGAATTCAAGGAAAGAAGCCCATCTACTTCAAGGAGACAAAGCCATACCAATGAAAGGAGCCGATCAAGTAGTCCAACTACTTCTAAGAGGCAGTCCCATTCTACTTCAATACAAAGAAAGAGATCGCGTCGAAGCTCATCCTCTTCTTCAAAGTCATCTGGCACCTATTCTGATGGATCCTCTTCTAGTAATGAAGAGTCACACCCTTCTCGTGGAAGACCTCATCATCGTCAAAGGCATCGACATTCTTCACCCTCGTCTCCATCTTCATCCCCATCAAGCACTTCATCATCTTCAACCTCAAGATCCGAGCATGGACGAAGGCATAAGAAGAAGAAGAAGACTAAGTCACTATCTCAACTTGAAAAGAAGATCAAGTTCAGTATGTATGATGGTTCCCGAAATCCTGATCTTCTTTTGAAGTTTATTCGTCAATTTCAAATTTTGTATGGTCGTGACAAGTATAAAGAAAAAGAAAAGATTAAGTTTGCAGCTTTACATTTAACCGACTTAGCCCATACTTGGTGGACGGGGTTGGAATATGATCATGCTGCCCCAAAATCATGGCGGTCCTTTGTTCGCCTGATACAAAGCCAATTTCTTCCTGTTCATTTCAAAAGAGATGTAAAAATGGAATGGGATCGGTTTTGGCAAAGGAAAAATGAGTCACTTGGTGACTATACCAAGAGATTTTGGGAGCTACTTTTGAAGGTCCAACATTTCAAGAAGATCAGCAGTTCGAAAAAGCTTAGGAAGTTTCAAGGAGGTTTGCATTTTAAACTTCGTACTGCTCTTAATCATTATCATTGTTCTAGTCTCAGGGAACTCATTGACCATGCTGAGACATGGGAAATGGAGCATAATGGCAACAAATCATTCCAAAAGAATGATAAGAAGAGAGTAGCTGATGATGAGGAGTATTCAACCCCAAATGAAGGACAAAAACAGTGGCAAAAGCAGCCATCAAATCAAAAGAAGATGAAGCCCTATGCACCTCCTAATGCTCCTCAATTTTACTCCAATCTATACCCACAAGCAAAGCAATTTTCCAAAGAAGAAAAGCAACGCTTCATGAAAGAAGGGAAGTGCTTTAAATGTGGACAAACAGGCCACATAGCGAAGCAATGTCCAAACAAGGGACAAAGAAAGGTTTCTGACAACAAGCCTAAGTCGCTAGTGAAAATCAATGCTATCAGTGATGTAGTTGCAAACACAACTCACACTCCAGAGATGCGCAAATTATTAAAAGCTTGGGGACAGTTGCAAGGTAAGCAAGCACTATTCTTGATAGATCTTGGGGCGAATTAAAATATCATTTCCTTGCAATTAGCTAAAGAGCTTGGATTAAAGAATGAAGAGATGGACACTCCAGCAGAAGTTCGCCAAGCTTTAAATGCTGATGAAGGTGACACAGTGAAGACTGTGATACCCTACATTGGCAAGCTCAAGTTTCAAATTCAAGGCTACAGTGACGAAGATACCTTCTGTATCGGAGACCTTGATGGTTGCGATGTGATTCTTGGCATGCCCTGGAATCATAGAGTAGATTCAACCATCTTCTCTCAGAAAAAGAAGGTAGAACTCACCAACAAAGGCAAGAAGTACGAGATCCAAGCTAGAGTTTCTGGAGACACCATACCTATGGTAAGCCATATGCAAGTCTCTAGAGCAATTAAGGATTGTGTTCAATGTTGTCTGCTTTATGTCACTGATGTAAAAGATAATATGAATGCTGAAAACCAAGAGCAACTTCAGCTCTTGGAAAAGTATAAAGATTGTTTTTTGGAAGATCTTCCTTATCAACTTCCCCCAGAAAGGCCAGAAGACCATCATATTGATATTATTCCGGGCAGTTCTCCTCCTAATATAGCACCATACCGTGTGAGCCGTCCTCAACAAGAAGAAATCAGAAAGCAAGTCGAAGACCTACTCAACCGTGGGCTAATTAGGTCAAGTAGCTCACCATTTTGTTCACCGGTTCTTCTTGTTCAAAAGAAAGATGGCACATTCAGGATGTGCATTGATTATCGAGCCCTCAACAAAATCACTGTGAAGAATCGGTTTCCTATTCCCAGAATTGACGACATTTTGGATCGTCTAGGAGGCTCAAAGGTTTTCAGCCGCATTGATCTAAAGAGTGGTTATCATCAAATTAGGGTAATACCACAAGATGTACACAAAACTGCTTTCCGCACTTCATACGGTCTTTATGAATTCTTGGTGGTTCCTTTCGGATTAACCAATGCACCAGCCACCTTTAATCGAATGATGGAGCGCATCTTTAGAGAGCATCGACAATATGTCGGTACTTTCTTTGATGATATTCTTGTCTTTAGCAAGAATGAAGAGGATCATCATCAACACTTGGAAATTGTTCTACTACAACAAAATCAACTCTTGGTAAATGGTAAAAAGAGTGAATTTTTCATGCATAAAATAAATTACCTTGGGCATGTCATCTCTTCTGAAGGGATTCAGATGGATCCTTAAAAGATCAGGATAATCCAAGAATGGCCTCATCTTCGTGATGTACATGAGGTGCGATCGTTTCTTGGCTTATGTTATTATTACCGCCGCTTCATCAAGCATTTTGCACATATGGCTTCTCCACTTCATGACCTTACAAAGAAGAAGATCTCTTTCCAATGGAAGGAAAAAGAGAAGGCAGCCTTCACAAGGCTGAAAACAGCTCTTACTTCTGGACCTGTTCTTATCATTCCAGATCTGGTAAAACCATTTGTGGTGGAAGCAGATGCTTGCGGTGATTGTATTGGTGCAGTGCCAAATCAAGAAGGCCATGCCGTAGCCTTTGAAAACCGCCGTCTAAATGATGTGGAGAAAATGTATGACATTTATGAAAAGGAGCTCTTAGCAGTGGTTCATGCTTTAAAGATATGGAAACATTATCTTTTAGGCAATGAATTCCTTATTAAAACCGATCATCAAAGCTTGAAGTATTTCAAGACTCAAAAGCATTTGCAGGAGAAACATGCAAGATGGGAAAATTTCTTGTCTATGTTTCATTTTCAAATTATGTACACTCCAGGGAAACAAAATGTAGTTGCTGATGCACTTTCTAGAGTGCCTCGCATTGCAACTATTACAGTGGCTCATCATGAAGATTTTCAAACGATGAAGAATACTTATGATGAAGATACTGATTTTGCAGCAATTTGGTCAAATTTACAGCAAGGAGGTTCTCATCCAGATTATTCCATCAAAGATGGTTACCTTCTCATGAACAATCGCCTTTGTGTCACTCTTCCTGTTCGACAAAAGGTGCTTAAAGAAAGTCATGAACCCCCTTATGCAGGGCATAGAGGGAGGTCATCCACTCTAAGTGCAATTGAGCACTACTTTTATTGGCCAACATTACGAAAAGATACACATAACTTCATTGAGGCTTGTCTGGTATGCCAAAAATCCAAATATGATAGGCAGAAGATTCCAGGATTGTTACAACCTCTTCCAGTGCCCAAAGATCTATGGGAATCTATCACAATGGATTTCATCTCAAGTATTCCAAAAACACCTCAAGGTCATGATATGATTTGGGTCATAATTGATAGATTCAGCAAACAATCACATTTTATTCCATGTCATAAAACATTGAAATCCGCACAAGCTGCAAGACTTTTCATTCAACATATCTTCAAATTACATGGTATGCCTTCTGAGATCATTTCAGATAGAGACTCCAAATTCACAAGTAACTTTTGGCGTGCTTTATTTGAGAATTTGGGAACCACTTTAAAGTTCTCCTCAGCTTTTCATCCTCAAACTGACGGCCAAACAAAGGTGATGAATCTCACTCTTTTGGATATGTTGAAAGCTTATGTTAGTGAACATAAGTCACAATGGGAGAAATATCTTCCATTATTGGAGTTTGCTTACAACAATACAGTGCACTCATCCACAGGGAAAGCTCCAAATGAAGTAGTACAGGGTAAAGTGATTTCTCCTCCAATTATTCGCACTAAAGATAAGATTTTTGCTGCTGATGAGTTTGCTTCAGATTTAAAAACCGCAATGGATCAAGTTCGAGCCACTATCAAAGTTGCCCAAGAGTGACAAAAGAAGCAAGCAAATAAACGAAGAAGACCTTTGGCTTTTGAAAAAGGTCAATATGTCTTGCTAAAGTTTGATAAAAGCAGGCTCAAACAAGGTTCTGGTCAAAATTCATCTTTTCCAAAGCTCTCCAGTAGATACTTTGGACCCTTCAAAGTGATTGAGAAAATAAATGAAGTTTCTTATCGACTTGAGCTTCCTACTCATTGGAAAATACACAATGCTTTTCATGTAAGTTTGCTAAAACCTTACATAGGACCAGAACCAAAGGAACCCATTACTGAAGATCCCCCAGAAGTTGAAGAGACAGAGCAACTCTTGGAACCTGAAAAGATTTTGTTTCTCAAGGATCGAACCACGAGAAGTGGCCTTGTGACACGAAAATTCCTATTAAAATTCAAGAATCTACCCACAACAGATGCACAATGGTAGATGAAAAATTCATGAAGGATTACCCAAATATTCTACAACAATATCAAGAAGATTTTCAGCTGAGGACAGCTGAATAAAAGCCAGAGGGCTGTCACAACTCTATAGAAACAGAATTTGTATCCTTTTTCATTAATTTGTCTATATAATGATTTATTAAATTTATTTCCTTTGCACTAATTAGATATAAAGAAAAGTGCATTGGAGCTGGCCACTGATGAGTGGTCACAGGTTATGGTGGACCCACACGGTGGGTTAGAGAAAAGACAGTTCACACTTCCACCTATATGACCCGATTGGGTGCTTGTGACTAGAACTCACGCATATCAGGGTTAGACTCGCACACAGAAAGGATTGATGCCGTGAAATGTGGGCTAGATCCACCAGAACAGACACTTACAATCAACAAGATGGCATGATCATGAAATGCTTGTATAATGTGCATGTGTGGGCTGAAAGCTTGAAATGCACATTTCTTTGCATAGGAAAGTCACATGAAGATTCGGATACCATTTTTGCGATGTACACGGAAAAAGCTTTCATATGATACCCATATTGGGGGGGTCCCTAAATTCTAGGAGATCTCTAAATTCTAGGACGTCCCTAAATTTTAGGAGCCTCGAATTAGCCTAAAAATGCTAGTCCTAAAAAATAGGGATGTCATTCTAAAAATAGTAAGTTCTGTACTCTGACTGTGCTTACTAAATTTGGTTGTTTCTATTCTTGACAGTATTCAACCCAAAAAGGAAGGCCATAAAGAAGAGACAAGTGTCAAGACACTTGTCACACAAGTTTCCAAGTGTCCCACCACTTGTCACATCTCATGACATGTGGCTGGACACTTGTCTTGTGCTACTCCACTTTCCCCTTTTGTACTAGCTCTCCCCTCTCCTATAAATAAGAGCTCGTTTTTCTTCATTGAGCATCATTTTTCTTTGCTGTAAACTCATGTACAACACCCACAGATAGCCAGAAACTGGCCCCATCCATCCCCATTATCATCCCCCACTTCTCCATTATCAAATTCCTCCATATTCCCTCTTCTATCACTGCTATTTTACAAGACAGCAAGCTTGTAAATTCATTACAGCACCTCCTTCTCGAGCTCTTTCTTCCATTTTAGCTACAAGAAGCAAGCCCTATCCATGTACTGCTGATCAACGATGGAGAAAGGCTGAATTCCCCTTTTTCTTCTCTCATACTGTAAAGAAATCAGTTCTTATCATTGCATAATAGATAATGCATGTGTGTTTGTACATCTTTGCATGATCTTGTGAGAGTGAGAATTACTTCTTCTCACTCTCAGGTTGATTGTAACTGAGCTCTTCCCTAAGGGACTTGGGTTGAGCAGAAATACATTCCTTCGGGGGGTTTCATTTTCAGCTTTACGTGTTCATTCTCTTTTATATTAAATCTCGAAAACAAGCGAATATCATAATTGTTAAGCATACTACGTTGTTCGGGGCGTTTACACTACTAAACAGTTAGGTTTGATCTCCAGCCCACGCAAAACAAAATGCAAACACAACGACTAAGTATGCACAAAGTAACAAATGTCACACACAAACTTTTTGGTGGATTCCACACCTCAGATGCGCAGCAGCACGACATCCACCCCCTCTGATCCCGCACATCCTCCAGATGGGCCAACTAGCCATGATCATTGTCATCAAGATCCACGAATAGATCAATCTCTTCATTGACTATTTTCAGTATATCAGCAAGGTTATTTGTCATATCATGTGTCTCTTCTACTGGAGTTTCTTCTCAGTACTCTTCTCTTGCAAATTCTTCCAATTCATAATCCTCATCATCTCTTTTCTTGAAAATCTTGATTATTTTTCCTGCAATGGGCACTCTAAGTACTATCCCATCCAATTATGTCAGCTCATATGTTGCATTATCAAAGACATGTTTGTACGGCCCAAACCATCTTTTCACCATCTTTTGAAGTGTAGTATGCTAATTTTCAAGGCTGCTATCAAAGACTAATACCCAGTCTCCCTCTTCTATTGCTCTAGGCCGCAAGCGATGTCTGTTGTCAAACCTTTCCTTATTTCTAAGTCTAGTAACCTTCAACCTATCAATAGCTAGCTGAATATCCTTTGATCTTCTCTCCAACTTCTGGATCCAAAGATCAAAGAGCTCCTCTCTTGTCAAATCCTACTACCAAGGTAAAACTGACCAATTCAAAGCACAAATCTCAGTCGGCATAACCGGTTTCTGACCATACATCAACTCTGCGGGCATATATCTTCTGGTAACACTGTGAATCGTTTGATCAGCCCACAAAGAAAATGGTAGAAGTCACGGACATTCTCCAATTCGTCCTCTGCATACTTTGGCTAAAGCTTTCACTATCCGCTGTCGAAGGGTTTTCGAAAGCAAAGTCGCGTCTACAGAAGACCTTGATAAATTTCAAGATAGAAGATCAATCTAGCGAGATCAGATTCAATTTGAAAGCTCAATTTCAGATAATATGAGACATACAATCAGCTACATCTGATTAAGAGCAACTTCAATAAACGTCTTAACAAAGACAAAGTCTCATATCAATGAATTTTTCATGTAGTCTGAATCCCTATGAAGCTTCTCTTGGAACTCTTTAAATCATTGACTCAACAAATCCTGTGGAACAATAAGCAGCCTTGATAGCAGAAAGAGAAAGCACATCTTCAATTGTGAGACCAAACTTTGTAGTCAAAGGCACTAAATTTGTCTTGAAACTCCACCTTGGACATCAAATTTAAAGCCTGCTTGGACTTCTCCCTGTGGTTGTCCTTGTTTCCCGAGTACTTTGTAAGAGACTGGCAGTTAAAAATCCTTTCACAAACACTTTGTTCAATGGAATCACAGCAACCCCCAGAGGATCATCTGCTGTAAAGGTGTCTCTATCAAACAGTTTAACATAAATCTCACTGAATGGAAGCTATGCATTGTTTTCTAAGCAATTCTAAAGATAAGTTGCCCATTGTTTAGTATCTCGGTTGATCCTAGTCTGGCCAACCTTCATACCAATATCAAATACTCGATTGGGATCAAGGGCAAACTGACCAATGAGGGAACACTGTCTAGATCGATAAAGTCTGCTTTGATCAGGTTGCTGGTGCCGCTGACTCAGATCGGATGGGATCCGAACCTTCTAGAGCTAGGGAAATATATCGCCTTCTCTTCCATTCTGGTGGACTCCTTCCACTCCAACGACGTACAGGCCTCCTCAAAATAGAAAAGAACCTCCTCTTGACCCACTTTTGTGAAATTGAACTTTCTGGAATCAAATTGTTGAAGGTCCTGATCTACACGGAACTCTGTTGGCCGTTTCTTAAGATGTCTCCCCTCATTCAGCTGTGCGATAAACCCAAATTCACCTGGAAGTACCTTAGTCTCACATGCTGTGACATCATAACGGAAAAGGCCATGAGTTGATCGTTCCTCCCACTGAGCAAGAATGAACGAGTCCAGGAAGGCAACCCCCTCGTCATCAGAGCTATCGCTGCCATCCTGGTTTTGGCACCAGTGCGTCTTATCAAACATGTACACTCGTAATTTTACCCCCAGGAATGCAACAAGCACTCCTCTTCCTCTCTACTGGCTCTTCCTCCCTTTATAATCTGTGTCTCCTAGCAGCTCCTCTGGACATTCTCCGATTCTTCATCTCGACTGATGCTTCGCTTTCAACTTCATCAACTTTGTCTTTGCCTTCAGCTTCGTCAATTTCGGCTTCGGCTTTAGCTTCCTCTCCAAACCTTTGATTTTCCTATGCTTCGTTCCTTCCTCTTTTCTCCGATTCAGCGTAAACTCCCCTGTCCCTCTCTCTTGCCCAAAAACTTTAGCACTCTGTCCGCATTCAGAGCTTTCTCAAGCTTTTTCCGTCGTTTTCTCCCCCCTATTCTGCGCAGAGGATCGTCCTCCCCAAATCCATATTCAGCGCAGAGGATCGTCCTCCCTTTTTGCCTTCTCATTCCTCTCCAAAAAAATCGTATGCCAGATCCATCAATCCCCTGGGAAAATCCTCCAAACTTGATTCAAAAACATAAAAACTCCTCTTTTCCCCCCAAAGCACGGCTCCTTTCCCCTTTTCCAGAAAAAGCCCCTATCCACATATCTTTAGAAGGTGAGGAAGACATCATTTCCAGAATTCCCTCTGAAGTTCAACCAAACAAGTATAGTGATCTACTATGAGTGTAATGCCGTAATTATTTGTCGTCAACTTGAAAATATTTCGGCCCTCACATGCCAAATTCGCATGACTGCATGCACCCAACAAGCATGTGAACATGACAACATCCCTTTTCTTGCATACACTTGAAGAGATCTATGGCTTGGTTACCATCTAAATTTGTGCCACATCCTTTTATCATTGCATTAAAAGATGCAACATCTTGGACTGGCAGACTGTCAAAAATGTTTAACGCCTCGGAAAGGGAATCACATTTGGCATACGTGTCAACCAAAGTGTTGCCAATAAAAATGTCATTTTCAAGATGTTTCATTACAATTTCCATATGGACTTCCTGGCCTTTATCAACAACCACCATGTTGCCACAAGCTTTTAAAGCACAGACAAGTGTGATACTATCCAAAGAGATATCCTCCTCATGCATTTGTTTGAATAATTGTAATGTCTTCTCTCCTTGACCCTGTTCAACATAGACTGAAAGCAACCCTTCATACTCGCGACTATACTCATACGCAGAGAATAAATGTAATCACAACAACTAAGTATGCACAAAGTATCGAATCGCACACACAACTTTCGGGTGGTTTTCACACCTCGAATGCGCATCAATATGACATCCACCCCCTCTAATCCTGCGCATCCTCCGGATGGGCCAACTACCCATGATCATTATCATCAAGATCCACAAACAAATCAATCTCTTCGTTATGCATTTCCGGTAGATCAACAAGATTATCAGCTATATCATCTGTCTCTTCCATTGGAGTTTCTTGTCGTTGCTCTTCTCTTGAAAATTCTTCCAATGCATAATCCTCATCATCTCTTTTCTTGAAAATCTTGATTCTTTTTCTAGCAATAGGCACTCTAAGCACTGTTCCATCCCATTCTGTCAGCTCATATGTTGCATTATCAAAGACATGTCTGACTATGTATGGCCCAAACCATCTTTTCACCATCTTCCAAAGTGCAGTATGCTGATTTTCAAGGCTGCTATCAAAGACCAATACCCAATCTCCATCTTCTATTGCTCTAGGCCGCAAGCGATGCCTGCTGTCAAACCTGTCCTTATTCCTTAGTCTAGCAACCTTCAACCTGTCAATAGCTAGCTGAATATCCTCAGGTCTCCTCTCCAACTGTCGAATCCGAAGAGCTAAGAGCTCTTCTCTCGACAAATCCTCCTGCCAAGGTAAAACTGACCAAGTCAAAGCACAAGTCTCAATCGGCATAACAGGTTTCTGACCATACATCAACTCTGCAGGCATATATCCTGTGATAACACTATGAGTCGTACGATCAGCCCATAAAGCAAATGGTAAAAGTCTTGGCCATTCTCCAATCCGTCCTCTGCATGCTTTGGCTAATGCTTTCACTATCGGCGGATGCCCTCTTTCACTCTTTCCATTTCCCTCTGGATTGTATGCTGTGGTTAGAGTCAATTTGATTCCTAGCTGAGAGAAAAACTCCCTAGCTTCATCTGCATCTAATTCACTGCGATCTGTAGTGATCTTACCGACACAACCATACCTGCAGAAAATTTCTTCCAATAAGAACTTACACACTGGACTAGTGGACTTCGTTCTCAAAGATCTGCCCTCAACATGATTGATAAGATTCTCTCTAGCCAATACAATATATCTCATCTGCCATAGACCCATCGGCATAGTAACCAAGTCAACTACCCACTTATAATGAATGCATAGCGGATAGGTCGGATGAAGCTCATCTCAATGACACACTACGGAATACATTTGACAGTCTCTGCAAGTCTCTACAAAGCGAGAAACATCTCTGTACATGCCTTTCCACCAATATTTTTCCTTGATTTTCTCATAAGTAGCCAACATTCCTCTATGACCAGCCCAAGGACTCTCATGAAACTCTCTCATCACCTATAACTGGGTCTCTTTATTGTAGACAACCCGCAAGGGTAATCCACCTCTTTTCTTCGGGTGCTTCCAAAGAAATCCGTCCTTGAGAAAATAACCATAGGCTTTTCTTTTGATCTTTTTGAACTCTTCATCTGTCCATTAATCTCTTTTGCTTATTATACTAAGGTACTTGCCAATCTGCAACCAATCTTCAACATAGAGTTCTTCTATGAAAGCCACAATATCATAGACATGGCAAACATGATCAACCATAGCGGCTGAAATTTTTGCATCATCCTCTTCTGCAAGTAGTGTCTCCTCATCATCATATCTGGCTCTAGACAGAATATCCGCCACTGGATTATCCTTCCTTTCTATGTGTTTAAATTCTGGATTTAATGATTTGATGTATGTGATCCATCTCAGCATAGCTATATCTGGAGTAGAGCAACTCGTAATCATACCTATCAATGGCAAGCAATCTGTCTCTACCACAATCGGGGCTCCAATAAAATACTCCTTGTCACATTTGAGAGTCGTAACAATTCCCAGTAATTCCCTCTTGATTTGCAGATACCTCCTCTGTCTCTCGTTTAGGACTTTCGCCCCAAACTGAATAGCGTACCTATTTCCATCTCCATCATCTTGACCCACATCCCAACCTATGCCAATTGGACTAGTGTCAACTGTCAATACAATAGGCCTTCCACAATTATAATCTGCTTTCCTGAGAGTATGAGCAATCTGCAATAACTTCTTCAATTTTTGCATGGCTCTAGTGTGGCTCTCATCCCAATAAAATTTATGCCCCTTTCGAAGCAGCTGATATAAAAAATCTGCTATGTGTGCAAAATGGGGTATCCAAATCATGTAAAACACACAGGCTCCAATGAATCTTCATACCTTTGAACTGGTAGAACAATACTCTGTAATCTTTCCTGTAGCATCCACCTTCGCAGGTGAAGGTTTTCTGCCATAATACCCACACATATGTCCAACAATGACAACCTCATTTACTCCAAAAACAGATTTCGGCCCTGATAGTGTCAAGTTCACTTCTTCTAACCTGGCCAAAATCTTTTCACAAGCTGCAATATGATCAGCAAATAGAGAGGGCTATATGCAAGAGTCTCTATTTGTTGATCACTATTAGGTGGAAGTGGTCCAGCTATCGGCTTCACCTTCTTATCCATAGTCTTGTATTTTGTGTCAACCCTAGCTTCATTATGATCCTCTGCATTACTCAAATCTTGTTGTAAATCAGCAAATTTTCCCTCTAGTGGTGGCTGAATATCCTCAGCCCTCTACTCTATGGACTGCATAGGAATAGCCCTAAACTCTGGATGCTGAAATATTTCAGCAGTAAACTCTGTTGGCTGAAATTTTTCAGCCCTCTGTGTCTCTGTAGGCTGATCATAATCAGCCGGAAACTCTGTTTGCTAAATTTCTTCAGCTCTCAACACTTTTTGCTGAGTCACCTCAGCCTCTGACTCTATCTGTGACACAAAATCTGAAATTTCATGTAACATGTCTAGGGACTGTACTGATACATTATTGAGACAACTCTGCATATTAGCTTTTAGCATATTTTCCATCTCTGTCATCGTATCTGCACAAACCATACTATCATACATCCCATCTATATGCTCATCATACTCTAAAATACCTGCATTTTTCAAATCTTTCTCCTTCCTGCATATATACTGCTTGGCAACTCTAGGCAACTTAGAAATCTTCTGATAACTCATCAAACTATTTGTTGAAATTCCAACAAAATTGGAGGAGAAAACACTGCTACCAGGAGGCGAGAACTCCAATCTCCTGTGCTCTATACCACCGTCGTCTCACGGAACAACAGTACCTAATGAAAACCCGAATCCCTCATAGTGGGCAAAGGCACATCTCGAATAGTATCCCTGTTTCTAGAATGATTTACACACACAGTCATAAATTGGACTGCTCTCATACCATCTTTACTGTGAATCCGTGCATAAGCAGATCCATCATCCATTACTTTCGTCTCCATGTGCATCTCTATGATGAATGGTTGTCCTAGGATTATGGGGTAAGAGCATGAATCCTACACAAAGAAATGGAAATCCTCCTCTACATCTCCAATAGAAATCCTGACACTGGGACAGGCATCATACAAATCACCTGCAGTGTTGTTGGCCGCTCTCATATGCCACCCATGCTCTTCATCCATAGGCCATCTATTACTTTCATAAACTCCACGAACTATGAGATTAATCTCTGAACCATGATCCACCAAAGCAACATAAGGCACCTGTTTCTCTCCAATTTTTACCATTGTTTCTATAGTTGCCCTAGCCCAATGACTCCGTAAAAAGTGACTGCGCGGTACCAAGATAGGCTCATCAGTTTCAGCATAATGCATAGGCTAAACCCTCTTCTCTGTCTACGAAAAAATAGAAGCATTCTTGACCATAACCTCATCCTCATCCTCATCCAACTCCCCAATCAAAACACCCTGTGTATCAATAGTAGGCAATGTACATCTTTTTCTCTTCAGGACTTCTTAGAACTGATCTTGAAACTCTCTATTCGAGATGCCCAAAACCTCAGAAATAGTAAAAGTCACCTCATTGCCAAGTATCTTGTCATTAAAGATTTTCTTCATGTCCGTAGATATCTCAATATCAGACATTAATCTAAATCCTGGCTGCTTTCTCTGTCTAGGTTCCTGCCTCTTTTCTTTCTTTTGAGCATCCTCCATTTGTCGTTCTGGCCCTGGTCTCAAAGAAGGCCTTGCTGTAGGTGGAGTAACAAACTCACCCCCTCTAGTCTTTTTAGCTACATTTGGATTCTCTTCATCTCTCTTACACTTCTCCTCAACAAGTACATCTGCTCCCTGAGACTTAGCCAAGTAGGCATAAATAGTGTACCTGTCAACAGGCGAATCCCAACATGTCTCAGCAGATCTGATGCCAGAACCTACACTAGTCAAAATAGTATGCTGGATTTTCCCCTTGTTTGCCATCTCTATAGCATAGGTCCATAATGCTGACTAACTCTCTGAACCTTTCTCAATCTGGAATCCATATGTAGAAGCATCTCCTCTAGCTGCCACATAAGAAGTACGCGCAGCCATGTCATCTACTAATTTCTTCATTCTGCCTTTCCCAAAATTGGTAGCAAGCGGAGCTCCTGTTTCAGTCAACCAGATCTTGCCATCTTGTCCCCAAAATACCAAATTCTTCCTTGCATCTTGAAAAGATTCACAATCCCTGCAATGCTGATGGTCCGTACTATCACACCAAATACATATTCGATCTCTCCTAGGTGCACTAGGAGCACTAGAAGAAATAGTAGGCGTGGTTGAAGCAAATTGCTCTTTTAATTTTCCCACCAATTCAACTTTAACTAACTCCAGTGTCTTTGATTATGTCATCAAGAGAGGAAGGAACCAAAGGAGCGAATGAATTTGGAGCAGAAGGAGCCAGCATTGGTCTTGGAACACGAGGAACAGGAGGATTAGAAACAGTGGGCACTGGCATAGGCCAAGTAACTGACTGAGGAAGAGAAGAAATGACAGGGGTAGAAGCAGACATAGGAGCAGAAGATAGCGTCGGTGTCATAGATCCATTCTGTAGGCGGGTCTTCCATATCTGCCTCTTGGTCAAAGTCGAGACCGCATCCTGGGCGTCTTGCCAATCTTTTTTAAGACCCATAGGCTTCGTGCAATCCTCAAGAATCTCTCTTAGTTCTTCCTGAAGAGCAGGATCTGCAGCTTGCAAGAAAAGCTCAACTTTCTCAATATCCAATGCTCTTTGTTCAATGGCATCAAGCTGACTATACCTCTCTTCAGATTCTCGTATCAATTCTGAAGCAGCTAGACCTTTGTTTGGCATGTAGACCCACTCTCGGAATGACTAGCGTGTAGCCATCCCAAAGTCCTCAAGAAAATACTCCTCTTTCAGGGCCTTCTTAAAATCTTGCCAATGCGAATTTTGAAGGAAAAGATCAGTCACTTTTACCCTCAAGGCGGGTGTGACAAGGCGAAGAAAATATTTACTCATAAGTCATGTCGGTACTCCAAAAAATCCCATCTTAATCTCATATGTCTTCAAATAAGCTGATACATTACGGCCATCAAATAGCTTCTTTTCATTTTCAACTACTTCAATCGCCTTAGTCGCGCTGATTGCATTCTCTTGCTCCGAATATAGTTCCCTTTGTTGACACAACTGTTGTTGATATAACTGTTGTTGCTGCTGCATATACAATTGTCTGCTGATTTTGAAGTTGCATATACATAGATATATTCTGCAAAATCTTCTTTAAATCATTTGTAGAAGTACTTGAAGCAGAAGTCGATGATGAAGTCGAAGTAGAGGACAAAGCAGGAATCGTAGAAGGGGCTGAAATTGATGCTGAAGTATCTTCCATCTTGAAATTTTTTTAAATGCGACGCGTTCACGTCGGGTTCACCAAAGATATCGAAGGGTTTTCGAAAACAAAGTTGCGTCCATAGAGGACCTTGACGAACTTCAAGATAGAAGATCAATCAAGCAAATAAGCAAGACAAGAAAATGATGCCAAGACTCTGTTTTTTATTTCTGCCAATAACAAATACAAGGTTCAAGAAGAAGAAATCAGAGCAACCTCTCTGAATCCAGGAAGGAAAATAGCAAATCCATTAACTCTTCATCTTTCATCATTGTTCTAGCCTTTGCAACTTTCCCTCCATAAGATCACGACTTGTGAGTGACGGTGAGGAATCAAGAATATGTTGACCTTTGCTAACCAGCACAACCAGACAGCCAGATTAGCTTGTAGTGGCAACCTCCACAACATGCTTTCCACTCTCTAAAGTCCCCAGATTAAGCAATACAATTGAACCTTGTATTGCATGAAATAGATCAACAGCCAAAGCTTAAGCCAAGATTTTGATCTTGTAATAGATTTACAGGTTGCAGACCTGTTATGACTCCAATGACCTGCGAACACACTGTCTGACTTTCCTCTTATAGGAGGCAATGTCATTCTGGTATAATGAGGCAGCTTCTAGATTTGCAGGGCTTTCGGATCCATCAGGAGAGACTGAATAGAAGTGAGAATGGTGATCAATGTAGCACTACACGGCTTCAATGCATGACAGCAGAGTCGTCAGCCGGTGCTGGAGCATTTATAGTCATTGCCTTCTCATCTGTGACAATTATTATCCCCCTGTTTTGGTTTGAATGGGGCTAGTTGAATTTTATCCACAGCCTCACGTAGCTTCTGAGAATTTTGAACCCAATCTGGGACAACAATTCTGTATATCTCAGCCCTCAGAATAGCAGCAATAGCAATAAAAGACAAGTACAAAGGATCCTCAGAGGTGTATTGAGGAGGTTTAGGGAACCGTTTTGGTGCAGACCAAAATAATGCCCCAGTACTATATAGGATTCATACGAAACCCAGGGGGTAATGTACTAGCTCCCTCATCCAGTAACTTGATAAGTTGGTCAATGACAGCAGAGCACAAATTGGCCTTGCTGATGCGGCCATAGGTCTGTGAACAAACTTGGAAGAACTGTTCTGCACTGTCACTGTAAGGAGATTCTGTTTTGTTTCATCCAATCGTTTTATGAGAACTCTTCCTGTAATTGATCCTCCTCTGGTTCTCTGTTGCGTATGTCTGCCACGGCACAGATGCTAGCAACAGGCAATCGGAAGCTGCAATCAAGTCCATAAGCCAGTCATCGTCCTCGCTGCTTCCCTTTCTCCCAAAGCCATGGAGATTGTCACTTGGTTCAATAATTTTCTTAGATCTGATGGTGGAGTCGATCAGATCAATCATGATAGAAGCTATCGGTACTCGATCTGATGCTACTGCCAACTGCTCTGCCTCCACGAGGTCCTCTCCTTGCCATAATTATCTGTACAGAACCGCATCGGCCCCTAACAGCCCTGCCACCGTGCACTGCCTCAGTAGCTATAGCAACTACAACAAGTTAGGGAACTCTAATTTCTCACAATATCTAGACCTCCATAGTGTCATACAAGGCGCCATAGCTCACTCCAAAACAGTAGCACACTATCCTTCATAGCTAAATAAATCCTGCTCCGAGGAGATAGAATTGGTAATTGAAAAATTATAACTAAAACCCTATAATTTGGAAAAAAATGTGTATAAATTTGCAAAGATATGGTCCTTGATGCAGAGAAAGTCTGCTCAAATGTCCTCACGTTCATTAAAAAAGCAGTATAATTGATCTTCTTCCCTCCCAAATTCGATCCACAAACATCTGCTGATTGATCGCTCCCATCAACAGGAATCAAAGCAACTCACTCTATCGAATCTTGAATAGCATCCATGATGAATAACCTCAATAGTCTTTCCCCTTTCTCTACCACAACGATGAATGCATAACTGAACTTCAGAGCTTTTGCAAAACCTTGAGGGTTTCTCTTGACTTTCAGGGTCTTGGCCCACAAATCACTCAACTCACACAATACATTTGAGACAAACTCAGCTAATCTCTCAATAGTACTTCATCAATCAATCTTCCTCGATATCTCATAAATCTGAACTGCTTGTCAGGTCGAAAGCCTATAGTCCAAAAAAAAGAGATGTCCGTTAAGAGGACGGAAAAACAGTGAAGCCCCCGTGGGACCATCTCTCCTCTTCATAGTCTTTACATGATCCTTCACTATTTTTAGTCCAATCCCTCTCCTTTGATAGCTTGGATCTACTACTATATCACATATGGTTGCAATAAAAGCACCATCAGACACTGCATGCCCAAAACCAACAAGTTTCTTCTCAGGTCTCGAAGCTAATGAAAAGTCTTTCCCTAATAGTCTCCAAAAGCCATGGATTCAATATCCCCTTCCTTGACTACTCGCAGAGTTCCATATCCTCCAAAAAGGATTGATAAGTCTGTTTTTGTGATAAACATTAAATCCTTGGATATCCATATGCTCCTTGGCATCTTTTACAAACCCTATTGTCACAATGGCTTTCATTTGAAATGAATCATGTTGATATGTTGTCTCCTGTTCATCATCGTGTTGCCTACCTCCATGGGCTTTGTAGGTGTGCTTTTGGGTGAACATAAAATCTTCTACTAAACAGTGAGGTTTGATCTCTAGCCCACGCAAAACAAAATGAAAACACAACGACTAAGTATGCACAAAGTAACAAATGTCACACACACAAACTTTTTGGTGGATTCCACACCTCGGATGCGCAGTAGCACGACACCGCCACATACAATTTTTTATCCTAATCGCATTTCTTCTCCGACAGTATTTTTGATAGAATATCCACAAGCTGCTTGTTAGTACTTTCAACCTACCCATTTCCCTGTGGGTTATAAGGAGTCATCTTGTTGTGCTTAATTTTCCATGCTTCAATTAAGCTTGTAAGCACCTTGTTTAGGAAATGGGTTCCATGGTCCGATACTAATTCTTTTGACAGACCAAATTGGCATATAATTTGCTCTCTTTTGCATCATCCTTCCTCATCGCTGGTGCTTCTAACCACTTTGTAAAGTAGTCAATCGCCACAATAATATATCACTTTTGTGTAGTGGAGGACGGAGTAATACGACCCTTGATGCGCCACTTTTTAAATGGAAGCATGGCCATAATCGGAGTAAGTGGTCACTTCTAGTTCTCCCTAATGTCGTTCCATTGACAAGTATCACATCTCTTAACATACTCAAAGGCATATTGGAAAATGGATGGCTACCAATATTTGGCTCTTAAAGCTTTTTGGGTTGTTAGTCGTAACAAAATGCCCTGCACAAGCAGAGTCATGGCACTCTTCCAAAATTAATGGAACCTTGTCAGGCATCACACATCGGTGATAGATATCATCAACCCCTTGCCAATATAGTGTTCTTGCGATCAAAGAAAATTTCAATGCTTGCTGTCTAATTTTCCTCTTTTTTGATTTGGATAAACCAACTCCAGCCTCTCTTGTCAAGAGGTAATGCGTTCTAGTGCATACTAGGAGGGGAATAGATGTCGTATCATTTTAAACATTTCCTCGATATCACTTCCTTCAACTAAAGTCTCTTTTGACTCCGTGAAATCCACAAGGCATTCCACAATACCCTACAGTTTTGGTGGCTTACCTTGGATCTCATAATCAAATTCTTGCAAAGTGATTAACCACTTTGCTAACTGATTAGGTAGCTTTAACTTATTCATCAACAATCTAAGCCCTTCCGCTTTCATATAAAATACAACCTTCTTATACAAAATGTAGTGCCTGAATTTCTTAGTCACAAATACCATTGCAAGGCACAACTTCTCCATATAGGTGTAGTTGATTTCTGATATGCCCAACTTCCGACTAGTAAAAGCGATCGGATGGTACCACTTTTCCTCCCAGATTTGGGATAACCAGCACACCTCATATTGTGCAAGGTGGATGTTGAAAATATATATAATACTTCACCCCTTTTAGGTGCTTTTAGAACTAGTGTTTTCACTAGCTCATTTTTCACATAATTAAAAGTGAACTTATAAGGGTCACTCCATTCAAATAGACAACTAAAGGACAACAGATCTATTAATGTCAATGTTCTTTCTACTAGGGCATTTATGAACCTCTGATAATACCCTACCGATGATAGGAAGCTGTGCACTTCTTTCGGAGTGTGAAGCAAACTCATAGCAACTATGACCTTGATCTTTTCAGTGTTAGTCATGATCCCTACTGAACTCACTACATTACGTAAGAATAGCCCATAAGGCACCCCAAAGATGCACTTCCCTAGGTTAAGAGCTGTGCAAAATTATCTGCAACACTTAAAACACTTCCTCAAAATAATCAACTACCTTTCTCTTATGGTGGCTACCCTCAGGTCATCGATAAATACTTTCAACTCCTCTAGGGAAATGTCACCAAAGGTCGTGTTTCTTGTTTGTTGCCATGAACCAAGTGCATTGCATAGAGAAAATGCCATCACATGGTACGCAAAGGTACCGAATACAGTAATAAACATCGTTTTAAGCTTGTCTTCTTCTGCAATTTTCATTTGATTATAGCCCACAAAATAATCCATAAATAAATATATTTTCCTACTTGCTAGCTAATTCAAAATCTGGTCAATAAAGGGCAATGGTTAGTAGTTCTTATTTGTTTGCTTATTTAGCTCTCTAAACTCCAAGCAAAGCCAGATTTGATTATTTTTCTTCTTTCTAATCACAACTGGTGAGCACCATTCAATATATTAAACAAGGAAAATCAAACCGGCTTTGTGAACTTTTGTAGCTCCTCAAACAATTCTTCCCTTAGTTCAAAAGGCATATGCCTTACTTTCTGACGTATAGGGTGGCTTCCATCCTTTAGAGGAATGGTATGCATAGCCAGGTTGGGAGGAATGTCTCCAAGTTCATCATAACTTCAAGCAAAGATATCACAGTACTCCTAAATCAAGGACACATGTGCTCTTGTTCTTCTAAACCAAGCATGGAGCCTAATTTAATTGGCCGCGAATCATTTGGCGTACCAAGCTCTAGCAGTCCAATAACGTTTGCATCTCTTATTCAATCTTGAGGCTCTATCGGCTCATTCAATGTTATTTGATAGATGTCTTCCGTAGTGGATCCTTATTTGGATTCATCACTCAATGACGTCTCATTATTAGATACATCTTCCAATGTCTCTAATTCTGTAGAGGATAAAGGAGCTCTCTTCCTTTGAGGAGACTCAGAATAAGCATCAACTATTACGCATCGAGCACCTCTACCACATATTAATCGACTGAAAAGTATATCCACTTGACATTCTGCTTGCAAGATCCAGGGTCTACCTAGCAATACTTGATAGCTAGGACACCGTGAGAATCTAATCACCCTAAAGTCCAGAAGGCATTATATGTTTGCAATAGTGATGTGGACCTTAGTGATGTAATCTTTAGGTTGCCTAAGACTATCGTCAACCATTCTAAGAATCCTGGAGGCATCATTTTCAATTGCAAGACCCAGCCTGTCCATCAATTCTGAACTCATGATGTATGATAGCATGATCCACTAGTATTCCATCAACCTAGGCTGCAAGTCTTGGGCAATGCTGTTTAGCAATCATCTCTTAGTTGTGCTATACCCAAAGATTCAATGATATACCCAATATGCAAGAACTTTTGAATTCTTTGCATACTCCCGAAGATAGCTTAATCAATTACAAGAGATTCATATCTGGTCTAACATCACAAAGAGAGCTTGCCAAATCGAATTCGTGATAATTCACTACAGCTCTCTTCTCATGCCAGACCATTCTCTTCTTTGGTCGTTGAACTGGCTTTTGCGCTTTCTTCTTATCTTTTACCTTCCTCCTTGGCAACTCTCTATCCTTCTTCGTGTCAGCTTTACCTTCTACGAGTTTTAGAGGCCTGCCCTCCCCATTAGGGTTAAGGACTTGCATTCCTTTATCGTCTTGCTTAGGGTTTCCATCAACAGGCTTTACATTGTCCTTGTTACCTTCTCTACCCTTTTGACCTCTTGTGATAGCTTGCAGACTAGAGGCTTCAGTCCCATTGACCCACACAGCCTCAATAAGGCTGACTCCATTGCCAATAGGTAGCTCCTCTACAATAGCCTTACCCCTTTGAAGGATTTGCTTCGGCCCATCATCTCACTGAAGGTTGTTCCCTTGCGCACGATGGTTAACAAGACTTGCCTCTCTACTACCTTCTTGGAGAGAGCTCATCTTACTCCAACAGGTTAATAAGACTTGGCTGTCTACTACCTTCTTGGAGAGAGCCAAATGGCCGAACTTCCCACAAATATCACATTTGATGTTGGGACAATTCCGAGGGTAATGCTGGCCACCACACCATTTACAACTAGATATCGATGGGCCACCCTCTTCAAGGTGTCGACTCCCTATCAAACTTTTTTTCAATTTAAAAAAAATTAACATCAACGGCTATTTGTCTATATTTCTCAAAAATCATGTAAGTGTAGTGCTTCATTATGTCCTTCACTTTGCTAAGGACATTCAAGGCACTCAACTCATAGCCTTGATCATGTATCTGTTGTTCCATCAACCTAACAATTTGATTAGCCATTGGTTGTTGCTGACTCACAATTAGAACAATGTTAGAGTTGGATACTTGGCCTCCAATCTTTGGCGAAGCCATCTGACTAGCCATAGGCATAGTCACATGTGACACTAGGAGGAGCTAGCAAGAAAGGCACACTTTGAACCATGATTCCTCTCATATTCGGGTTAGTCGTAGCTATCCCTTGATTTCCATTCCCATTGGTCAATGCTAAATTATTTCCCAAAACTAAACCCATATTAAGATTGGTTCGAGAGGCATAAGCCACTTGTAGTCCGGATACTACTTTCTTGTGCTCATCTAATGGCAGTGTCTACATCCGACAAAGTGACACTACTCAACTGCACTCAATTGCACCTAAATATTGAAATCTAGACCATGCAAGAAATATTGCAATTGAGTAGCTGCTGGAATAGGGATAGAGGCTTGCCATTTGCAAAAGACCTCTTTTAACTTCTTGGCGTATGCTCAGATATCCTCATGTGGCTCTTGACGTGTCACATTTAATACACATAGCCAATATTGACCACCCCTTTTAGGGGTTAAAATCCCTTCGAAAAGCTTGGAAAAATAAATCAATGGTAGTTATGGTTTCCGCCTCTAGGCCATGATACCATATGGCAGCTCCTCCTTTGAGAGTCATATTAAAGAACATCATTAGATATCCTTCATCCCGGATACAACAGTTGAACATCAACTTTTAGAACTCGTTAATGTGTAGTTCCGCATCCTCCTCCACTAACCCATGAAAAATGGGTAGGGGGAAACCTAGGGCTAGCAAATCCACTATTCCAGCAGGTACGGCAATAGGTTGTGCCACCATGGTAACAATCGGATTCCCTATTACTACAGGGGTTCGAATAACAAGAACTAGAGGTCCACTCAAAGTGGATGGACTGACTAGAGGGGGGGAAAGAGCTAGAGCTTCCTCCCCCTAATGGACTATGTACCGAGCTAGGGTTATAAAAACCCTACCCCTACAAAGCTATTGCGTCGCCCCTTTGTGGAGAGTATCTTCTCTTTATTTCAACCTATCGTCTAGCTCGTTCATCCCTCTCTTGCTTTTAGAGCTTCACTTGATAGTCTTATGAGTCTAGCTCAATAATTTGTAGCATACACCAGAGGATAGGTCCCAATCGACCAAGGCATAGAAACTGCCACTTGTAGGCAGCTCCTAGCAAATGCACCACATATCGGGACCTAAAGGGGGATGAACACTGGCTCTCTGGCACTAGTCGAACCTCTAAGACACACAAGACACCCCACACGGTCTCGTGGCCAATAGCATCTAAGGGACACACTATACTAAACTCTAATATCGATCTTGCGTTTGTAATAGGACATAGTCCAACGTTTGCCTTCCCCTACTCCTCAGAGGGAGATCCCATACACATTGGTATAATATACCACGTATCACATACATAGGAGGCAACCTCTCCGGCTAAAACACCAGGGCCCCACTGCAGCTCTCCTACATCTCAAGGATTGGACCCTCGATGCATCGCTCCAATATGAAGAATAAACATATAAGATTCACTCTTTTCTCTATCGAACAATCTAGGAGTTGATAGATCCTCACTAGACTAACCCCAAGGAACTGCTCCTCTATCCTGTAGTCTAGGAATCCTCATACAATCCATGTTGGTCAGTTATTTAGCCAATCAAGTGCTATGCATCCAGGTTTTGTACCATGTGGCATGCAAATTGCAGAAGTGTATAACCCTTGTGCTCAAATATTTATCATTAAAAAACAACAAAGTGGAGTGAAAAAATCAACCCTTCAATGATTCTCAATCTATGTGTTGTTGATGTGTTGCTAGAGACTAGCACCGAACTTAATCGTGCTAATAGTCTCTTTAACTTAAGTAATAATATGTCCTATATGATGTGCACAAACAAAAGATCATACTTTGCATTATTTTTAGCATTTAAACACTTCCACAAACCATCATTCCCCCTATTGTTTATGTGTTGCATCGTTGCATAGGTGTAGGGTTTAGTTTTTTGTCATTTTCAATATATAAATCCGTAAAAATACACTAAAATATTAAAAAAAAGGATGAAGTGAGGCTATACCTCATGCCTCAACCTTGCTAAACATCCACAAACATTAATCGTATTTTTCCTCAATTTTTAAAGTATGAAAACGTATCTTCTTCTCTTTTTACTTATTTTCCCCTATATTTATTCATAAAAATAAGGTATTTTCTTATCTATGATTATTGATTGATTATGACAGCTGAGAGATGGTTTTATCAGAATTTTATTCCATGTAAATCTCTTTTCTCCCACCCGAAACCAATCAAATCTTCATTTTCCCTCAAAAAATGTGCTTTTCAGATTTTAATTTAATTATTACGACCATGTATCATTACAATTCTACATTTCTTTTATGTGGATCCCTCAATTATGATGCTAACAAGATCTCAAATTTTTTTTGTTCCATATGAGTTTTATTTCAACCATCAAACATAAAAAAGAAGCAAATTTCTTTCATAAAAATGAGGCATACCACTTATTTGTGTGTGGTGGGTTTTTTTGATAATTAGTATGGACTACCAATAGACCAACCAACAATCAATCTTCCGAGTTAAACACCTTCCCCTCAGCCTCCTCTTGATCTTGGAGCGATCTGATCACTGAACAAGCATCCTTCAGCCCCTCTTCTTCTTGATCTCCTTCGTGTGAATTCCCATTTGGAAGAGAGAGAGAGAGAGAGAGAGGAGAGAGAATGACTAGATCTAGACCAAGCCATCCATGTAGTCAATTCTCGCACGAGACCAAGCGTTGGAGAGCGAAGCAATGCTTAAATTCATGAGTATGATCTACTCAAGGGGTTACTTTTAGCCCATCATTCGTCGCCAAGGAATGGAGGGGGCGGCACGTACAACAGGTCACTGTTTTGAAACTATGCCCCTCCCTCCCCCCCCCACAAATCTTTTTTTTTTCTCCCCCTAAGGCACTTTTAAGGGCCCCCTAATAAGTCCATGCCCAAACAACTTAAAAGTGGCCCGCTTTGGCTTTGACATGTCCAACCTCCTGCACTTCCACTTCCCAACCTCCGATTTCACTTCCAAAAATTTCTGCCTACCCGACTCAAAGTCCCCAATTGTCAGCCACTTCTAGAAGTCCAATCTGACACCTAAAAATTTTATGAAAATTCTGCAACCATCACTTGGTGGGTCTTCAAAGCACTTTTGAAACTCGTCTTTTTCTTGCCACTTAAAATCGACTCAACTGTCTTTGCCACCTTCGACACAATTCAATTTTATCTTCAAATTCAGATTTTTTGGCAAATTTTGAGCACTATTTTGGGGCAAAAATCCATCGCTCAAGGTCCAAGCATCCTATCCCTTGGTTTTGTACTGTCTTTTAGAATGATTTTTGTGAGGGACCAAGGATTTGTTTTCAACCATAGGATGTTGTATGGTGTGCTTTATGGTTTTGTTTTCATTAGGCCAAGAGGACCATTTCTTTTATAGTGTATTGATTGTTTTTATAAGGCCAAGAGGGCCATGTATTTGTTTAGTGTAGGTACAGAAGCTTCTTGAGGCCAAGTCTAGGTAATGTCTTTCCTTTATGAGTTCATTCTCTTTGTGCTATATATGTATACATATATATGGAGACTTTTCTTATTTTGGGGATCCGCAAAATCAAGGCATGAAGTCCCAAAGTTTTGGTTATGTGTGTCTGAGGGGCCTTGAGTAGTTGTCCACCTTTTGTAATGACATTGGTAGGCTCTCTAAGAGCTATTTTTAAGAGTAGTCCTTAGTGACCTTGTCTACTAGCCTACTAGGCAATTGTTTTTAGGAGCTTTTATTTGTTGTGAGGCAGATAGAGAAGCCTGCCAAACAAAAAAAAGAGAAAAAAAAAGAATATATCTAAAGACTATAGTATACAAAGGTGCGTGAAAAGAGGTTCTAACCCTTGAACAAAAGAAAAAGAAATAAAACAATAGAAAAATTCTAAGAGCACATGATCATTGCCTTGTGAAGGCCTCGTAGGTTCATGGGGATGAGTCAAACCTAGGGCCATTGCCTTGTCTTCTTGGGAGTGACGTTTAGTTGAAAGAATACATAAGGATGGTTGAAGAAAAAAATAAGTGAGAGAAGCGAAATGATTTAGTGTCGCCTTCTTGCGAGCACTTCGTAGGTTCTTGGTTCATGGGTATTGAGATAGGACCTGAGAGATTGATGCCCTCTTCTCCTTGGGACACCATAAGCTTAGGTCCCTCCTTTTTACATGCCCAAGTATCAAGTCCAGAAGTTATCAAAAAGTGATAAATCCAAAGTATCTAAAAAAATAAGACTAGGCTTCTATATGGGGAATACATGTGTACATACATAGGAAATATTGGATAATTTCCTACCTTTTATAAAATTTCCTACATAGGGAATGATTAAAAGTTCCTTGTATATAGGGACTATTGAGAAATATATCTCAAATTCATTGCACCACTACTAGAGGGGTTGATAGAGCCAAATGTGGTGCAAGTAGAGGTTGTTTAGCATAGTTTGGATCCTGACTATTGATAGTCAAAGTTAGAAGCATGGGGCCCTCCCAAGGCTCTACAATATTTTTCCACATGGCCAGATCGTCCATAGTTCATGCATGATTGAGGTGGCTAGTGACATTTCAAAGGTAGGTGGTCCCTACTTTAGTGAATGTATTGCATCTTGTAATGGTATGGTATAATTTTGAGTGAACGTTTTGTAACCAAGTGGATTTTCCCATAATCCCAAGCATTCAGAGTGTTTCCCATTCTAGTTAGGATGGTTCATATGATATGGGTCTCTACTTGCATCATGCTTGAGTAGTTGAACATGCATCATTTCATGAGATCCAATAGGAAATCCTATGATAAGATCATTTCTTTTGCATTCAATAATATTCTTTGGATGTTTTACATCTCAGGTGTTCCATGGTTGCAAGTTGGTTTCTAGTATCATTGTTAAGGTCCAACAACAATCCATCAACAGTCTTTGCCACTTGGCCACCTTGGAACCCTCAAAGTTTCTTCTCCATAGCCTTAGGAGTCATAGTGAAGACATCAAAATCTGCAACTTATTGGAAGCTATTGATTGAAGCCTAGAAATCAACACAAACATCTTCTAAGTCCTCATCTCTTTGCATTGTGTTTGGTGTTATCCCCATGGTTTATCTCGATTTTAGTGGACTAAATGGATTATTTGATCAATTAGGTCATGGATAGGTGTGTTTTCCACATCTACAAATCTAATAGAACCAGGGCTTCTACTTGATGTCGGCATTGGAACGTCTCGCCGTGAGTGCATAAGTGCATGTACTGACACCATGGATGTTTTAGGTCATGGCAATTTATTTATTTGTTATTTTGGATCTCTTTTTTTAGTCTCTTGTCTTTATTCAAATTTGTTGAATATTAAACAATAACAATTTCCTTCTTACAATTTTTCCTTTTGTGTGTAATCTATACACAAATAGGGTTTTTCCTTTCATCAAAACAATGTGTGAAAAGTAGAACACTTTAACTTTTGAACATTGTGTTTGCATTACATTGAGTGTGATTTCTTGGCTTTCATGAATATAGTATTTTTGTTCTACTAAGTTTTTTCTTTCATTAGAGAGTCCCCTTTTCTAATTATTGCACTTACCTTTTCTATTCATGGTGCTACTAAACTGACCTATTAAAGGTGAATGTTATGATTGCGTGACACTACATTAATGTATGTGGATCCTAGGATTTGTACATGGGGTGTGCTCATTATGCATTGTTAGTACTAATTGGAGTGTCTAAGTGTAGTACTAGATGCATAGGTTTAACAAGAAAAAAGAGAGGGAAATGACACAAGGTATAGTGTGTTACTATGAACAAACATTAAGTAATGTACACTATGTACTGTTGAGAAATAGGGATCCTTGAGAAAGGTTTAGCTATGGAGGACATAAGTTAATGGAAAGAAGCATGTTGATATGGACTAGACACACTGACTATTGGTCAAGTGAATTAAGTTCCAAGATAGATAAGCTTAGACTGTAAAGCAGAAGCGAAGTGTTAGTTTTTTGGAAAGATGAAAAAATACATGGAGCAGAAGTTGGTCTTTCAATAGAGCCAAATTTTGAAAATGGTGGCATGTAGAAGAGGTTGGAAGAGATGGCAGCACAACAAAGACAGTATATGTTGCCATAGATGCAGCCACATATGGTTTGAGAATTGAAAGGACCAAAGAAGCTCATAAATGAGGCATGGCTAAAGAAAAATCTCATGTTTGGATGCAAGCATTAGATTGCATGGAAAAAGGCAAAATAGAAAAGTCTGAATTGGCTTATGCAAGTCAGAGAATATGAGGAAGAATAGGATGGAGTGCACCAGTGGATTCATTTTCGGCCTATGCTTATTTGGTTGAGGTTCATAATCAAGAAGCTCTTGTGGAAGAAAAGAGAAGAAGAGATGATGACACTGTTGGTCCTTCCTCTTCAAGCCTATCTAAATGCATAACATGAAGTGAAATGCAGTAGTAGAAAGAGGCTGAAAAAGCCATACTTGAGCATGCTATAGAGGATGCATCTCAAGAGAAGAAATAAGAAGGGAAGAAAAGGGGCAAGCAGCCCAATTAGAGGTTACAATCGGATCTTGAGACTACCACAAACCTTAAAAAGGTCTTGGACACAATATTAGTGAGTTTGGGAATCTCCCAATTCCCATTTTTTGAATACTAAAAAGGTGGCACCCGGATAACATGCCCATAAGTTTCTCAATACCATATGATGTGACCTATCATTGGAAAGCACTTGAAAAATGGAATCTATTGAGCTACAGAGCGCTTAATTTGGAGTTATAGTATTCAAGTTATCACAAATCCAAAGATTTGACCACATGTCTCAAACTTACGGGAAATTCCCATATTTTCCAATATGGTGTTCTTGGAAGATCGCATACTTAGCAGTAGAGTGGAATTTCACACTTGGCGAAGTTCTTGGTACCGTGAAGCATGAATTTCGTGATGTAATCATTGATATGTTGAAACAAAAAAGACAGTTTGATGGTGAAGTTTTGCATGAAAATGGGTTAAATGGGAGTGCAGACAACAAGCTTGTGAAATTGGTCTTATGGACAGCAGTAAACATAGAGAGAAGGCGATGTATACTAGGGATGTCCATCAAATCATACATGAAGAAGAAGATGCTCATTTTATTCCAAGCAGCCATCATGCTACAACAAAGAAAATTATTAAAGTTTGAGAAAGAGAGACACCTTGCATAGCTCTCTTGGATCATGGTTCCGATATCAATGTTACGGCGGCACACATAGCTTGTATGAGAATGGAGGTTGGCTGATTGATGTAGATCTAGGATGGCACATGCGCACAACAAACAATTCATCAATGGATCTTTATGTGACTTCTTCGAGTGTACCCATGACTATTGGAGATGTTAGGATGAATATCATTTGTTTGTTCGGGATTCATGTAGTTATTCGGTGATTTTGGGGTAGCCCTACATTTCAAAATCAAGGCTAGAAACAAAAGCCTTGGATGATGGTTCTCCATATGCTTGGGTTTGGAGTAAAGACAATATAAAGGAGGTAGTACAATTTCTCACTATTTGTGTAAATTAAAAAAATCTTTAGTAGAGAGAGAGAGAGAGAGAGAAGACTAAAAGTACAAAGTACAATAGCATTCTCATTCAAATGATTGTGAAGTACACTCTTTTATAGTTGTAGGATGGTATCGATTTCCTCACTGTGCTACCCATGGGATAAAGGTAGCTTCTCCTAGGCTCTTGCATGTCCCTTGCCCTACTGCTCTATACAATAAGGCTATCTTAGAAGTCTGATTGCATAAATATAAACACCCCTCCTCAATCACAACCATAAAAAGAACCAAGTATATGGAGACTGTCATAAGTAGAACCTTGCTAAGTGTAGACATGGAGAAACCAACCATATAAAACTAAAGGTTGTCACATGGCCTCACTAAGTATGCAAAGGCTATAATGCATAGGTTACATAAGGTTTACAAAGCTTATGATTGGAGCATTAATGCAAGTACATACAAGGCTTAAAAAATTTGATCTGAATAGTGAGAATAGAAGGTCTGATAAGACTTGTCATTCTATAATTAAATGCCTTCGCTTTCTTCTTCTTCATGGTCTTCTTCAACTGCAATTGCTAAGTAGCTTTTGTGATCTTTTCTTGGCATGACAAAATTTTTCAATGTGCCATATTCTTTTACAAAAGTCACAAACAATGCCTTTCTTCCCTTTGTACTTGTTATTAGCATAGAGCCACGTGTTCATCCTTTGAAGTCCTTGCTTTTACCTTTGAGCCTTTTCTATTCTTCAAGGAGTGATGCTTTGATGTCTACCAACCTTGGATTTGGCATATTAATTAGTGTGGTGGAGACATTACAATTATGAAGGAAGACTCTTAAGTAAGACTCCAATGCATATATCTTCTTCAATTTTTAAGTTAATCCCTCTAAGTTTAGTTAGCAAACTTTCCATATAATTAAGATGAGTTGTAAGGGATGTATTAGCCTTCATATATCTAGCTTGAAAAACTCAATAAAGAATTGTTATTTTAAATGTATAGATTGGGCACCAAATAGTGTGTCCAATTTTTTCCAAGTGGCATAACTAGATGTATCACATGTGTAATTCTAAATCAAACAATCTGGATGTGTGCAAACAATTCTTTTCATGATTTCACCTTAATACAGTGCATCATTGCTATGGCAGCACTGAAGTAGTTTGTACTATTGCCTTTCTTTGAGTTAAAACAAATGAATCCTATATATCAAGTATGCATGAAATCAACATTTCATATGATATTCATCTTTGCACATCCCCTTTCCCCTATCGTTTATGGTTTTGCATTTGTTGGTAGATGTAAAGGGTATTCCTTATATATATTTTTCATAAATATACACTTTGACATCAAAAAGGATATAAAATGCAGCTAAACTCATGCTCTAGCCCCACTACACTATCACTAATACATTCATATTTTTTTACAAAATTTTCATACATAAAATCTTTTTTTTCATTTTTCTTGATTTGCTTATGATTTGTGTTATTATTTATTAATGGTTTTTTTCATATTTAGACATGTAGAGCTTGCATGAACCGCCAAGAACCAATATTTTACTCTATATGATTCCATATGAGCACCAAAAGAATCATGAAAACTCATAAAACCTCAATTTTTTCAAAATCTCGTAATTCTGCATTGTGGATTTTCTCGGTTTCCATTTTTATTATACAAACAACAAAACACAATTGAGAATTCTGATTTTTCAAGCAAAAAAAATCATATTAAAACATTCTAAACCATTTATCATCATATGCGTGAAAGAATCATCATAAAATGACAAAAGTGAGCACTTACACGATTAATTTCATATAAATATGTATGTATTTCAGAGTCAAAAGGCCACTGATGCTCTCTGATGGGTGCTCATGTATCCTCAACCTTTGATTTATGCTCCACAACACTTTAGTATCATCATGCAACCAAAATCTATTGTCTGAGCCCACACCTATCTCTTACATGGAATAAGCCATAAGAATATGGTGTAGAGAGGAGAGAGGAGGAGAGAAAAATACTAAATCTGCAACTTTCTATTTATTCCATCATTTCTTGCATGGCTACACACGATATGGAGTAAAGAAATTGTGTCACATTCCCCAGAGCATTTCCCATCTCTACCCCCGTTTTGCCAAATACTAAAAGCAATGGATTTGAGGGGGCCCGAAACAATTTGCATGTCCCCGATCATCTCATGAAGAAAAATGAGCTTAAAGCTCTACTAATTCGTCATTAATATAAATCATGAAAATATATGGTTCATTTTTGCATGTTCACACTTGTCTATAAGAAGTCGTTCTAGCCTAGACGGAGGGGCAAATGAGCTTGGAATCACAATCTGACTAGATGTCTAGCTTCATGGTATCAATATCTATCAAGATGGTCTCATCACACTCTTTTTGGCTCTTATATCGAATAGCCGCTTCATAGTGACATATCTTGCAACCATTAAATGGGGATTCAAACAACCTCTGATTAACAAAAGAAGACTTGACTTGGATTCCTGGTGTTGAAATACATCTAGGAAAACTTCATCTCCCAGATCCACACTAAATTCATTTTCTATGTAAATTTATTATTTTATGCCTTCTAGGGCACTTTGATGCTCTAAAAACGGCTTCAAAATTTAGCTCCATTAGCGACCACAAAATAGGGTGACTTAGCTTGTTGAATCCACGAAGTGACCTACACATACATAAACTAAACAAAGCATCAAGATGCCATAAAGAAGAATACACAATAAAACACAAACAATACTCTCACCCTACCTGCTGAAAAGATGAAGGCATATCTCCTCAAGAGATAGGCCAATCATAATCTGAAAAAGATGTAGAGTTAGTCCATAACCAACTACCCCAACACATACTGGCTAACAAGAATTGCCAAAGGATTCATCCTAAGTGGTGATTCCACTTGCCTACCTAACCTAAGACAACTAGACCAGGAACTCCTACTAGGTGATGAGTCGTATAATACTTCTCGACTTGATACTCAGATGTGTAAAAGAGAGGGATCTAAGTGTATGGTATTCCAAGGAGAATAGGGCATCAGTCTCAGGTCCTATCTCGGTACCCAAGAACCTACCAAGTACTCGCAAAGTGACACTAAATCATTTTCTTTCACTCATCTTTATTTTCTCTCCAACTATCCTTATTTATTTTTTTGGCCAGACATCATCTCCATGAAGATAAGGCAATGGTCCTCTGACTTGACCCCAGGAACATATCAGGCCTTCACAAGGTAATGATCATATTCGCTTAGGATTTATCTTTTTTTCAAGGGTTGGAATGTAATATATTAAATATAAAAAAACGAATTTTTTTCCGCCCCACAGCGGCGTATGGTGCTGGCGTGTGTGAGGGAGGATGGAGGAGCCAACAAGCTCCTCGCTGGAGCTTGCTTGGCTCCCTCGCCATGCGTGATGACAGGTAAGGGGGGAAGGATTCCCTCCCCTCCCCTATTTAAAGAGGGAGGGCCGCTCGGATAACGGGGAAGGAGGAAGAGGAGAACAACGTATACGCCGCCCTGCCCGATTTTCTGCCGGCTGATGCTGCCGCCACGAGCTGCTGCTGCCGCCATCACCTCCACAGCGCCACTGTCAGACCTTCGTGCTCCCCCCCCCCCCACTACATTATCTTTCCCCCCCTCCTGCCACGTGATAAAGGAAGCTTCTTTGTAGAAGCTTCCTAAGGGGGGGCTAATCAAGCCCCCTTTCACCCCCCTTATAACCCTTTTAACCTTTGCACCCCCCCCCCCATAACTCTTTCTTTTTTTCACAACCCCCTAAGCTTTTTTTTTTAATACCCCGTATCCCCATTACTTCTTTCTCCCCCCCCCCCCCCCCCGGACCCCAAATCCAAACCATCATCATGGGCCCCGGATGTTGTCCCGTGAGGAAGAAGTAGCCTGTGAGGAAGAGTAAAAGAGGGAAAGTAGAGGGAGTGAAAAGAAGGAGTGGAGTAAAAGAGGAAGAGTAGGGAAAAGATAAAGAAAAGAAGGAGTGGAGTGAAGGAGGAAGAGTGGGGAAAAGATAAAAGATAAGGAAGGGAAGTAGAGGATAAGGAAGGGAAGTAAAAGATAAGGAAGGGAAGTAGAGAGGAGTGAAGGAGAAAGGAGTAGTGTGAAAGAAGTAGAGGGTGAGGAAAAGATAAAGAAGAGTAAGAAAGGAGTAAAAGAGGAAGAGTAGAGAAGGAATAGAGGGAGGTAGAAGGGTAAAAAGGGAGGAAAAAAAGAGGAGTTAAGGAGGAGGAGTAGGGAAGGGGAAGGAAAAAGTAGAGGAGGTGCAAGGAAAGAGAATAATTTCCTTCTATACCTTTTACCCCAAGCCAAAGTTCTCCAAGGGTTCTTGTGGTTGCAAAACCACACTCACCCATAAACTTTTTGCCAAGTATAGATCCTATAGGACCTTCTTAGGCTTTGTAAATCTTTTCCTCTCCGAAGAATCTAAGAATCTAAAGGTCCTATCATTCCTTCTCGTGATCAACCATTTTAATGACACCTTGCCTTGAAAGAGAGACGGTGGAATTCAAGAAGAAAGAGTAAAAGCTACCTACACATTCGAACTACGATGCCACCTAAGAAAGTCCAGGAGTAGCTACGGGAGGTTCATCTCCCGGTATCCATGTGGATATCTCACCCCAAAACCAGGTTTTCCTTCTTGGCTTTAATTCGGTTTTAAGTCAATCATGCAAAGAGAAATTGTTAGGGATAGGATATATTTGTCCGAGTTATTTGTAATGAAGGAGTTTAGCTTATTTGAATGAATGATAATGTATAGAACATAGTTTCCTTCGGATAGCATCATGCATTATAAATTATGAGCAAGATTATCTATTTACTATAGTAGTATATTTCAGTTAAATCCTGAAGGTATACAAATTGTATCTTGCACCATTACTCCTATTCCTTTTTGCAACGAATCATTGTAAATGATTAAATTCAGGAAAGGTTCTTTTTGTTGCTCAAATTACTAGGAAGTCATCATTGCTAATTGCACATCTTAGCAAGGGAAATGATTGTTAATTGCATGAGTTTGTCTGCAAGGAAAAAAGGAAGATTAAATTGAATTGTACCGACTGAAAAATCAATTGTCACAAGGATAACAAAACCGTGATGAGGTGATCAATATTACATTCCAAAAGATAACCAAACCAATCTAAACTTAGAAATACCATGCCCGCAAAAATATGCCTTGGAATTGATTTAAAGACCAAAGAAACATTCATACCTTAAGTACTTGACTACTTTCCTTATTGTAGGGTCAATAAATTCGTAAAGATAAAGAACTAGGGTTTGTCCCTAAGGTTCTTAAAAAGAAACCCTAGTTTCGACATACGTCATCTTAAAGAAACCTAAACGAATTATTTCAACGTAGGACGTGCGCAACAAGTTTGAAGTCATGTAGTCTTGTGACTGGTTCACAAGACGAAAGGGTAAATAACCTCAACAAGGATGGCAGATCCTTACGCAAGTTATCTTGCAAAAGGACGTATTCGTGAATATCCTTCTAAATAAGGAAAGTTATAAACCGGAAACTAAAGTATCTAATGAACTTTAGGGTTGACCAAGTTGGGTTAATAAGGTACGCCCTAACCCGAACTATAAAGGATCTCGCCAAGTTACAAGACACCTTGGGAACAAGTGCTGATACACTCAAAAGGAAAGAATAATTCCTTAGCAGTTTGCCAAACAACACGATCGATTTTAATGGAAATGTTTCTGCTTGCTAGAGATTTTTTTTTAGCACTTTTTGAATTATGAATTACAAATTAAATGAATACCTATACTTCAGGTTGAAGGCCTGAAGGGAGAGGCAGTTTCAGTTACCCCCAACTGCCTACCTAACCCTAACCAAGGGGGTTGTTGATGTGAGAAATGCGGGATCTAGAGCATGGCAGGAATGGAAGCTATGGAGGATGGAAGATGAAGATACTACTCATGTTGACATTGACAAAGAAGACAACTGTTACACAAGTGAGTTAGGTTTCAAGATTGAGACTTGAACTCATAAACACAATCTTGTGTAGGACTGATAATGACACAGACACTTGAAAGAAAGAGACAAGTACTATTGCATTATCACCATATGAAAGTGATAGTCAAGTACATCATTATATAGGATTGCTTGGTAGCACACTTCATCACTGTGCCTATGGGATCTTCTCTTCCTAGGATGAACTGCACCTTCCTAGCCTAGTTGTTCCATACAAAGGGGCATACATAGGGTGTGATTGGCAGATTCTCAACACCCCTCCTCAATCACAACCTGAAAGTACAACGTGTGTAGAGGCTTTAGTGAGAGCAGCACCTGCAACGTGTGGGCATACCACAAACATGGCAAAACACTAGAGGCTGTCGCAGAAAAGGCTAAGTGTGGGTACCATAAACATGGTGGACATCTAGAGTTGTAACAGGGGCCTCACAAAGTGTACAGAGGCTGTAGTACAAGGCTACATGAGGAGTTTTTACAAGCTTATGAAAGGAACATTAAGGCAGGTACAATGCTTTTAAAACAAAAAATGAGAGACAAGGACCGATAGGCCCTTGTGGTCTTTTTTAGCATATGCTTTCTCTTTGTCAGCACAAAGTTGAAATCTAATGTGTCAGAAGACACAACCAATGGCAGTGAGAACACACTATGTAGTATCAAAAGATACTATGGTTGAACTTGATGATGATTCTTGATGCTTTGATTTTGTTGATGCTTATCTTCTTGAATCTTTTTCTTGCTGGGAACTTAAGTAACACAGTGGATCAGAGTGACAGAGGCTTGGGTTGAGTGTCAGGAGAGAGAAAATGAAAAAAAATGAGTTTTGGGAGATTTTGGCTATGGTGGAATTAGGGTTTCTGAGACAAGGGCCTGGTTTTTCTCAGATTGCAGGAGCTATACTTGATCATTTTCAAGAAATACATGTCTAGGAAGCTTACTTCATGGGCTATCAAAGCCCTATAGAAATCGTCTAGATCATGGATAGCACGACGCAGGCAGAGGGCGCGAACAGCCACAGTGCAGTTTGGGGCAGCGACATCGAATTTGTGCAATGACAGGGCTGTAGATCACCAATGTGATTGATTGATGTGCCAAGGTGAAGTGCCTTGAGTAGGAGAACAATCTCCTAGAAGAAATCAGGAGCTGAAGTGGCCTGGTTGAGGAGTTATGGAAGCTCCAAGTGAGGTAGGTCCTGTCTGGCTATGGCAGACACAGAGCAGAGATTGAGAATTTTCACAATGCTGAAGCTATGCTTGCCCAAAGTTAGTGATTGATGTGTCAAGAAGAAGCTGTGGAAGCAGGGAAACACTTTCCCAGAAGGAAGCTCCAGGAGGTTTGACCTATAGAGTGAGATATAAGAGCTTCAAGCTGACAGCGTGATGTTGGCTATGGCTGCCATGAAATCTCAAGTGAAGGTAGAGTTGAGAGATGAAGTCATGGGCTAGAACTGTGGTGACCAAAGTTGAAGAGGAACTGAGAGAGAGCAGAAAAGAGCTAAGCCATGCTCAGCTGAGCTCTGATACCATGTGAGAAATGCGGGATCTAGAGCATGGCAGAGGCGGAAGCTATGGAGGATGGAAGATGAAGATACTACTCATGTTGACATTGACAAAGAAGACAACTGTTACACAAGTGAATTAGGTTTCAAGATTGAGACTTGAACTCATAAACACAATCTTGTGTAGGATTGATAATGACACAGACACTTGAAAGAAAGAGACAAGTACTATTGCATTATCATCATATGAAAGTGATAGTCAAGTACATCATTATATAGGATTGCTTGGTAGCACACTTCATCACTGTGCCTATGGGATCTGTCTCTCTTCCTAGAATGAACTGCACCTTCCTAGCCTAGTTGTTCCATACAAAGGGGCATACATAGGGTGTGATTGGCAGATTCTCAACAGTTGACCGCCCTGGGAACGTGGACCAAACCCGCCACGAGAGGTCTCTCCGTTGAGCTCTACTTGGAGTAGGAGGATGCTTGGGTGCCAGGGGGGGCTCTGGTCGTAAATCCCTCGCCTTCCGGGTCCGGCGCAAGAGGCTAATGTGACTCGGGATGGGATCTCGAGGCCCGCATACTAGTTTACGGGCGGAAGCTTGGAATATTGATCCCTGTGGATTACTGGATAGCCTTCGGGCGGATTATGGACAAGCCTACGGGCGGAACTTATTGTATTTCAAAGATAAAATGATGAAATGTTAATAAAGAACTTTCTTGATATTGTTTTTCTATGTCACGTGATAAAATTACATGAAGAAACCAGTGCTTAATGGTTTAATTAAAGAAGCTGATTGTTATATGTCAAATCAATGTGTTAGATAATTACATAACTAAAAACAAACCGAGGAAAGTGCGGAGGATGGGCCATGGGTCCATCCTACGATTGGGTGGTCCCGGTTAGCCGGGAACTTTTCTCAAAAATCTCGAAGAACAGCGGGATGATCATCAAAATGAATAACGAAAGCGATGACCTAGAGTTATGTCTTACCCGATTTACGCTGTTTTAGGGGAACGGAATGGGACTATGCCTTATGGTAGAGAGGTTGAGCTTTGCATCCCTCTCGTTTCCCATTCTCCTTGAACAAAGTGCAACGTGAATCCGCTTCCGACTCGGCATTTCTGCATAAAGTAGTTCGCTCGAGTCCGACGCTAGTTGCTGTTAGTTAATGACCAATCAGGAAAACCCTAATTCCAGTCGATCCTAAGTGGGAACGGCCAGGATACTTTCGCTACGTGGCAGACGTGGGAAGACCTAGATCGGAAATCCCGTAACATTCCATGGGAGTGTCGAGCAGAGCTTTCTAGACATCCTTTCCGATGGACTGCTAAGACGTATCCTGGATGACACTAAGAGGACACGTTACATGGAACCTCTTTTTACACACCTATGTATGCTATAGTCTTTAGATATACTCTTTGTTTCTTCTCTCTTTCTTGTTTGGCAGGCTTCTATATTTGCCTCACAATGAACAAAAGCTCCTAGAAAGAGCTACCTAGTAGGCTAGTAGATAGGTTCACTAAGGACTACTCTCAAAAATAGCTCTTCAATTTCCTGCCAATGTCTTTACAAGAGGTGGACAACTGCTGAAACCCCCTCAGACACACATAGCCTGAACTTTGGGACTTCATGCCTTGATTTTGTGGGTCCTCAAAATAAGAAAATTCTCCACATACATGTATACATATATAGCACAAAGGAAAGTAACTTATAAAGGAAAGACATGACCTGGACTTGTGGCCACAAGAAGCATCTATGCAGCAAGGGACTCATTCCAGGTACTCTAATGAATTTGTCTGATGATATAACATAAAAACAAAAAAACATTAACTGCACTCATACCAAACAAATACATGGCCCTCTTGGCCTTATAAAAACAATCCAAACACTATAAAAGGAACGGCCTCTTGGCCTAATGAAAACAAAATCATAAAGCATACCATACACTATCCTATGGCTAAAAACAAATCCCTATTCATGCAAGAAAATCATACTAAGAGATACCTCAAAACCAAGGGATGGACTGCTCAGGCCCTATACTAAATGCATGAGATTATAAGCTAGGCCCCCAACATAAATAGCAAGGTGTGTCCAAAAAATATGTTGTTTAACAATCCTATGAATCCATGAAAGGATAAGAAGATGGTCAATTGCAACTTGACTCATCACCCATACTAAACATTGTTTCCCAACATTGTTTGGCAAGAGGTAAACTTCTAGATCAAACAATGTGGATATGCGCAAACAATTCTTTTTATGATTTCACCTTAATGCAATGTGTCATTGCTAAGGCAACACTGAAGTAATTCATGCTATTGTCTTTCTTAGACTTAAAATGAATGAATCCTATATATCAAGTATGCATAAAAACAACATTCCATGTGATATTCATCTTTGTATAGCCCTTCCCTTTACCATTTATGGTTTTGCATTCGTTGATAGATATAAAGGGTATTCTTATGTATTTTTCATGTACAAAAAGTGATAAATATACACTTTGATACAAAGAAAGGCGACAAACTACGACTAAATCTCATGCCCTAGCCCCACCACACATTCACAAATACATTGATAATTGTTTACAATTTCTCCATGCGTAAAATCTTTATTTTTAATTTTTTAATTTTTATGATTTATCTTATTATTTATTAATGGTTTTTCTTATTTTCAGACATGTAGAGCTTGCATGAACCAAGAATCATCATTTTACTCCATATGATCCCATATGGTCACTAAGAGAACATGAAAACTCATAAAAACGTCAATTTTCACAAAATGGCACGATTTTGCATTGTAGATTTTCTTGGTTTTCATTTTTATTATACAAACAACAAGAACCAATTGAGAATTCTGATTTTCAAGAAAAAGAAATCATATTCAAACATTCTAGACCATTTTTCATCATATGCGTGAGATAATAATTAAAAAACAACAAAATCAAGCACTTACATTATCAATTTAAGACAAATATGCATGTATTTCAAAGTCGAGAAGCCATTGATGCTCTTCAATGGCTGCTCATGCATCCTCACCTTTTGATTTACGCTCCACAACACTTTAGTATCATCACATGATCGAAACCTATCATCTAAATCCACCCCTCTCTTACATGGAATAAGCCATAAGAATAAGGTGGAGAGAGCAGAAAGAAGAAGAGATAAATACTATATTTGCAACTTTGTATTTAGTTCATCATTTCTTGCGTGGCTATAGGTAATACAAAGTAAAGAAATTGTGTGCCACATTCCTCCAGAGCATTCCCAACTCTCGGCAAGTTGCCAAATACTGAAATTGATGGATTTGAGGGGGCCCAAAAAAATTTGCATCCCCCCTATCTCATGAAGAGAAATGAGCTTAAAGCTCTACTACTTGGTCATTAATAAAAATCATTAAACTATATTACTCATTTTGCATATTCACACTTCTCTATAATAAGTGGTTATGGCGTGGATGGAGGGGCAAATGAGCTTGGAATTGCCATCTGACTAGATGCCTTGCTTCATGGCATCACCCTACCCCGTGACAAAATGAAGACATGAAGATCCTCAAGGGTAAGGGAATCGCATTCCCCATATGTGATCATAGGGAATTGTACATCAATATAGAGAATTTCCTACATTCTTATGAAATTCCCTATATGAGAGAATACAAAAATGGGATTCTCTAATTGTAATAGTAGGGAATGATATGTCACTAGAGAGAGTTTCTATGTTCTTTGAGAATTTCCTATATAGGAGAATGTAAGAATTTCATTCCCCAATTCTAACAGTAGGGAAAAGACATACATATAGAAATTTGTCCATTTTCTCTCAAAATATCTAAAGTAGAGAATATGGGAAATTCAAGCTTTCTACTACATATTTAAGATCTAGCTTGTAGACACAATCTCAAAATTGGTAAGATTGGAATAACTCATATGGAGATAAACTCAATTTTTTAATGGACACGTCCAACCCCCCCTCCCTATCCCCCGACAAAAAACATACATACACACCTCCCACCCCCCTCTCCACTCTTAGTTAACTAGCCATATCTAGAAATAGTTATGGACTTATTTTCCCTAGCACTAAATAGTAGAAATAACCACCATATTATAGAAGTGGGAGCCCTCAAACTAAGCAATCACTTGATCCCTTGCTAATTAAATGGGTGATGCAACTTATTCATTTAATGCCTATTTGGTGCAACATTACTTCCTGCATTTCTTCTCATCTTTTGAAAAATTAATTCTTAGCTTCATTAATTTTTTAATTTAAATGATTATATATAAATAAAGAACTAGATGAGTTTTGATTGCATACACTAGTCTACTCTATCCAAAAGTAACTCACTACTTTTTTAGCATGCGGTGTCCACACACATGGGTGCAGATTAAGAAAATGCTTATTCTTTATTGCACTCTAACTAAAAGTATTTTATGACTTTGTTAGCATGTGGTGTTTACATACATAGGGTATAAATTAAGAAAATGGTTATTTCTTATTTGGTTTAGTCAAAATGAAATTTGTGGTGCTTGAGGAGTAAGAAGGGTGTATATCTCTTTCTTGGCACTCTTGTTTTTAGGGGGGATGGGGGAGAATCGTGCCCCACACCTTGGATAATCTTGAGTACTACTTGTTTATTGTAGCAAAGACTCAAATGTTCAAAAAGCACACCATCTATGAACACTTAATTCATGTATTTTTGCTAGTAATATATTTTATCATGGAGGGTGAAGACTCCACACCTTGTTTTGGCATTCATATTAGAAATAGGAGTTTATACTATGATTACACCTCTAGACATTGTTTCAATGTTCATATTTAAACTAGAGCCTATGTGTGAAACTATAGTTTTATTATATATTTTAGGGACATTCTCCATTTCCTTATTGAAGTGCATTAAATTTTATTGTATAATTGGTACTAGCAAGGGTGGCTATGCCATGCTTCCTTGTTATTCCATTATACTTTCTTCTTATTTTTGATACATTTATAAATATTTAACCACTTCTAATAATAATTAATGAAAAGTTTTGTGAAATAACCTTTATAAAAGAGCTATGTCTCTCCTCATCAACCTCATGATTTACTTTGCTCTTTTATATTTAGTTTCTATAGTTTCCTCTCAAGTCTTGCTTGAAGCATTTTGAGGTAGAAGTCATTTTGCATTCATATAGAAAAACCTTATGATAGTAAGCCTAATCAAATTTCCAATCTATATATAATCAAATCTAAGGTGTTGTTTCTTTATTATATTTTATTGGTCCAATTTATTGTGTAATTTCAACAAACTAAGGATATGTTTATGCCTTTGCCATCTATATGCAAGCATAACTATGTGCCAAGAAAGCCTAAAAATTTTACAATTAATATGGTTATGTAGAACCATTATCAACCTTAGTTTTGATTAAAAAAAGATAATGTCCAAATAGTGTTATATTAGTTTCATGTTAAGCTAAAGCATGCTAAACTATCATGCTTCTCTATTAGTCAATTTCGATAGTTCATCATGCAAATGCAAGTAGTCTAAGATAAAAGAAGAGCTGAAGGCATGATCTAAAAAACTATTTTCCATAAACTAATGAAATGCATGCTTTAAATCAATAGTGCACTATCAAGAATACATCACTATGGGGTTAATATTCAAGGCCTTCAAAAACTTCATTGGATTATATAAGCCTATGTTAGGACAACAATTCTTATACAAGATAAATATTACTTGTGCATATCAAATTGCGTAAATTTATGCTAAGAGTAGGTAAACCCATGAAGGATGAGAGAGAGAGAGAGAGAGAGAGAGAGAGAGAGAGAGAGAGAGAGATTTTGTGGCTTTTGTATGGCATTAGGATTTGTGCTTATATTTGAATGTCTTCTTCAATCCGGTTACCTATTCTAAAAAAAAAATCAAACCTAACATTGAAGCACTAATGTTGAATCAATCCTATGTGGGTACCATAGAGCATTTCAAGAACTTTGAGCAAAAGTATTATTTGCTATTCAATCTTGCTTTCACATACATGCAATTTATCCTATATGGATTTTGAATATAATACATGCATTAATGTACACTAAATTTTTCTCTTTGTTTCTTAACTCATCCTCTATGTTCATGAAAAGTACACTTTCAATCACATTTAATTCCTTTGTGTGTGTGTGCGTGTTACGAAATTCCGCTCCCATGTTCAAGGCTCCTTACTAATAGGAGGCTTATTAGGCAAGCATCTTTCACACAACCCTTCCATGTGCATGATATTTCATATCTATTTCTCTCTCATAGAGGTGACACTTCTTTCACACAACCCTACTATTATGTGCACATTATATACTCATTCATATTGGGAAAAAACTAAGGTGTGAATTAGACTACTATATGGTGGCTTTAGTAGGAATCAAATGACCATAATGCCACATATTAAGATTCACTATCACTCTAGTAGTTTTGAATATAACCTTGAGCATCACCCTAATATTGGTAATAATGCTAGGTGTCCACTATACAAATTTGGTCTATTGCAAATGTGTGGCACAATAGTCACTAGGGTGAATCTCTAACTTAGATCTCTAACCAATCATTGGCCCTATTGAGGTCCCACACTTTCTCGTCTTGCACCATAAATGAGTATAGACCCAACTAAAACTTAACACAATGTCTAATGCTCTCACGTTATGTCATTTTTTATATTGGGCACATCATAAATCTCAAGGAAGAAAATACTCTCAAGCTCAACCTTCACCTAGGTGCCAAAATCCTTGCATTTACAAATGCATAGTTGCATGTGTCGAGAGGAACTTTTTGGTTAAGATCAAGTACATTGATGTTTGACCTTAACAAAATTGAAATAGGCCAAGAGTATGATAGAGTCTTGGCAGGTTAGGGACTCCCATCTTCATGGTAGTGGCTTTTCAAGGTCAACTAGAGATTGGGAGAACCTACATGAGGAACAAGCCATGAGATGCAAAGGGAGGGCCATATCTTGAGATTGGCGATCTTTTAGATTTTTTATTCCTTTCTTGACCCTATATACTATGGAAAAACTGTTCATACAAGGTAGATTGTTGCAGGGCACTCTTCAAGATGAGAGGGATGGATTGTCCAAAAGGAAATAGACTTACAAGGAGAGGCTAGGGGCTTGAAGGTTCTTTGGTGGAAGGTGGTATACTTAAAAGAAGATGAGGGAGTGCTCTCTTCGAAAAGGTAGGGTGTGCAGATGGGATTTGATGCCTAACCTCAAGATGGTAGGCATGACACATAGTAGTTCAACTATGGCTAAAGGAGCAAGTATAAGGTTGAATCTCACTAGCTATGAGGGGATCTCATTATCCTTAATTGGAACATTAAGAAAGAGAATCAAAAAATTGGATGAAAAAGACAATAATCTTCATGATTGTCAAGCCAGGAATAGGTGTGTGAAGAGGCCACATCAGAGGGCATCTCTATAAAGAAGAGGGGGGATGATAATAAATAACATTGTATAAGAAGAGTGACCATTACCAAGCAAAAAAGTTGTTGAAAAATCAAGGTTAAGGAGAGGATTCTAGTCCATCTATTGGTGCTCTAGTGGCTTCATAAGATTGGCCTGAAGTTATTAAATATGTAGGGATGGTGTCATGGCGTGTGCTCAAGAGGGTGATCTAGCTGGGTGGTCATTGACAAACAGGGAGGGTAATAGGGTCGCATTCAAAATAAAATTCTTTGAAGGTCTTCTACGAGTTTAGTTGGAGCAAGTTAAAGTGTTTCAAGCATTGAAATTGCAGCCCCTCCCCTACCACCTAGTCCGTTTTGCTCATTATCGAAATTCAGGTTTGAATGGGATCGCCTGAATTGAGATAAAGGATTCACCTTCTTCAAAAATCAAGGTCCTCAAAGTGTGACATGTTGAGAGCATTGTATAGATGGCTACTATCTTTGAAAGAACCAAACAAGCTCTATGAGCTGTTGCTATCTACTCCATGCTTGAGGAAAGCTTTCCTAAAATTCCCGAGTAGAATTGGCAAGGTCAATGAATGACCTTGCCTAAGATCTCATTAATGCTCTTGATATATTCATATGTGCTCTTCTGCACATTGAGCCAACTGTTAGATATGAAAGACATAGTTTTCTCAGCAAGAGCAGGGCCAACATCTAAAGCAATGCCCCATGGCACCATGTTGAATGCTATCATGAATTGTAGCCCTGTGGCAAAACCCTGAACTTTTGACACATGCAATATGAAGATGAAACGAGTAGGAGATAGTGTGTATGATGCAACCTCAAGGAATTTACTATATGTATATCCTCTACATCACATGCGTTCAAGGCCTATTTATAAATATCCTTATCTACGAATTTTTTCTTAATAAAACATAATCCTTTTCTATTCAATATGTAAATAATCCCTTTATACTACACCCTTTTGTATGTAAAAAATGTATAAAAATGGTATTTTAAAATTCCATTATTTTGAACCCATGTGATGCACACATATATTCATGAGTAACTTACCCGAGGATGCAACACAACTATGGAAAAACCTTCCAAGAGTAGATTGTGAATCTCCTTTATCACCAAAGTAAGCTAGTATTATGATTTGAAATATATCAAGTTGTCTAGTTATGCTTAGTGATTATTTTATATCTATGACATAATGTCCAATAAAATGTTTTGTTTTCAAAAGCATTTAAATATGAGGATTACTTTTATTATGTAGAATTTGGGCATATGATTTCAGAGGATTTAATGTGCTTTGGATGAGTGGTAGTTTTCAAGGTCTACTTTGAGTTGTAAGGGAGAATGCACATAAGAAGTGGCTAAATGGTACTAAATCTGCTCTAACTAAGCCTCTACCTAGTCAAAGTAGTGATTTCCAATGTGCTGAGTATGTTCATGTAGAAAATGAGAAAATAGTGAGAGAATAGACCTTATCACAGTAGAGAGAATTGTAAGTCTATGCAATCATTGATGACAGATGGTGATCATCATGTAGGCATTCCAAATATGCAACTAGAAAATTTAGACATATCATATCAAATTAATTTGATCACACCTCATGAATTAGATTATGCTCATTTAGTGTGGTGTACTAAAGGTCACAAATCTTCCTAGCTCTGGATGGTATTTGTGAGTATATAATGCTCATCTAATGTAGTCCTAAGTAAAGTCCAAATGTTGAGTTTCCAACTTCTGTTCCACTTAAAGCATTAGCTAAGCTTGTTACCTAAGATATTCCATATCAAACATGCACCTAAAGTTCAATAAAAGATTGGCTTTCAATCTAGTCTGTAAGAAATGGTATGTTCAAGTTAATGGGATTGGAAAATCTTGTGCAATATGATACTGTCAAAAGTGGAAATCCATATACCAACATATGAGACAGTGCAAAACCAATGTGAGTCATTGGTTGTAAAGGCATTTTAAAAAAAATCTTAAAGATTATAGAATGGAAGCTTGGGCTAGATTATTTGCCAATGATGTAGCCATCCATGCTTGAGGAAAATCGACTTCTTTATGCATGTTTTGATCATCAAGAGCATGTGAATAATTACTCAAGAATCCACAAAAAAGGGGAGACAACTAGGAGAATAGATCTATGACAAAGAATAGAACGATTTAGTCCAGAGGGACTTCTTGAAAACATCCAAAGTCTAAATCGGTACATTGCATAAATCATGACCTTGCAATATAGGTGCTTCTAAGTTTGATCGTAGGATAGAATTTTAGTGCATGCCTTTTGTTTTGATGTGGCAAAGATGGATATTCATAGGTGAAAGCTCTTCAAAAACATTGGAAAAAGGAGATAACAAAAGAAACAATCATTATGAGAAGATAAGGGAGGGACTGGAATGGATATAGTGGTGACAAGACTACATGTATTGAGAGCATGTACTGGAGGTGAAAGGGATTAATTTTGAAGAGATGATGTAGAGAAAAAGAGAGTGAGGAGAATACTAGGTTCTATTGACTTTAGAGTATAGCCACATAACACAAAAGATCTCTTGAGATTCTGGATAGTAAGTTGAAACAATAGTATCCTTAGCTCATGCAGTGGACAAAATATTTTGCATAGGCCTTTCAAGTCATAGTGCATTATAGGTTGGGTTGACATGCATGCCAACCTTGACAAAAGACTTGGTGGTCCATCAAAGGCTGCAAGTTTTCTTGAATACAAGAAAATACACTTATTAGCTACTTGTTAGCTCATAAAATTCAAAAGTAGAAGATAGCTATAGTGAAGCTTACATGAGGAGGCAGTCATCCATGAAACAACGTGTGCAATCTATCATCATTTTTTATATCTTCATGTAGAGAAGGTGAAGGTAGCTACTATGGCATGGTCAAAATGTGGGCAGCAAGTACATCTAAAAGTATATTATAGAATACACTAAGGGGAGTAGCCATCAAATAAAAAATGATGAGTTGTATTTAGCTTTTCGAGTCAAGATGGAAGATTGAGATAAGGAGAAACTCCTCCTACTCGAATAATAGTTGATATCATTATTATTATTGCTTCCTCTAACATAGGATCTTGATGCTCGTTTTTTGGAAACGTTTTTGCATCTATAGGATAGGTTACATTGGTTCTTACGGTTGACAATCATGCAAGGACAAATTAATGTGTGCCACAAGGTTGCCATGAGCCCTCATGTACGAAAGGTAATAGTCTATACCTTGCAACACCTTGATGAAGAGGATTTGTATATACATTTTTGTAACATAAATATTCACATATAATAGTTAGTCTTCTTAGTCTATAACTAGCCTTATTTCTTTCCTTAAGATTATTCTTGGATTCACTTAGCTTTAAAAGTTTCCTTGTTCCATTATCTTATTATATGTTATTTGGTTGACCAAATGCATGAGTATTATCCATGTCTAGTATTTATGGCAACTTGTTGAGTGTCTTTAGGTAGTGGATTGGCTTTCTATTTGAGATTATGCACAAAAGCAATGTGTGAATGGGGATCCATGGCATGACATCCAATCTCATAATAGGCTCTTATGTATGCCATATCAAGTCCTTTGGTGTGTAGATCACTGGCTAATATTTTTTATGGTATGGCATGACTACAAGGGATCAACAATCAAACTTATGGAGTGTTGCTCAAGTAAGGCATGTACAGCCAAACTCAAAAGAGGCTACACCTTTAAGCAAGTATGGAAAGTTTTACAATGGCAAGTGCTATATAGTCTTATACTTTGATCTAAGAGAACAAAGAGAGAAATGCATTCTATTTTCTTAGTTGGGAGACAAGAGCACTATGGTAATCAAACATGTTTTGTCTGGTGCAATGGTGTGTATATGTGATTATCTTCTTTTTTCACAATTGCAAACCTGTGTATTGGAAGGAGACCATTTCATCAACAACACAATATGCCAATGGAATTGCAAGTCCCATCCTGCTTGAACTTGTTGTTCATATAATGCCTTTTGTTAGAATATAGTCCTCTAGATTGTTTAATTTTCACTATAATTGTGGTGGAAATTTGAA